>NW_015506905.1:94848-141383 GCF_001515645.1 Sinocyclocheilus grahami
AAACTGTCTCTTCTGAGAATGGCTCTTCCTGTCACATGACTGAACTAGAAAAAACACACATCAGGGCAGATACACACACTCGTCAGAATGAGAAAAGTCAGAGGAACTAGTTAGTATGCTGTGATCTGCTGACGGGTGAAAGGAAGCACACCTTCCGGGTTGGACCGAGCATAGATGAGGTCTGGCTGAGCCGGACTGGTTACCCTGCGTGGCTAACTTTGACCTGACTTTAACCACATCCTCTACTTGTGAAATGAACCGATGTGACTTGCGCGCGTGTGTGTTTTCTATTTGAGTAGATCCTGATGTGCTGTTTCACTTCCCTGAAGACTTTAATGATGAGGTTAGTACTCGAGGATCACTGTGGCTCTTTCCTTCTGTTTTCATTTGATTTTCATTTGAAGAGTTCATTTGCAAAAACAGATTACTCAGCTTTTAACCATTTTCAAAAATCGTGTTTTTTCATTGTGCACTCCAATTAATCTCAATCAGACTGCAGTTGGGTTATTTTGATTAAGTAAAAATAACTAAAAAACACAGCTGACTAACACAATAAAACAATAAAAACATGATAACATAATAAAAAAACAGAGTTTTCTGTTTTTGTAAATAAACTTCATTTATTTTTATTAATTAATTTTATTTAAAAAATTCTAAAAAATAAATAATTGCATGAGCAAATAGATGCACAAATAAATAAGTCAAGCCTCTGCTTATCATGATGTACTAGCTAAGAATTAGGGGAAATTATAATAAATAAAAAACATTTCACAAATAAATGCATGAATAAAACAAATGCACAAATAAATAAATAAAATAAAATAAGTAAATAAGATAAATAGCCTCTGGTATTCATAGGCCCGGTATCACAGACAGGGTTTAGCCTAAGCCAGGATTAGGCCATAGTTCAATTAGGACATTTAAGTACTTTTTATAAATTTGCCTTAGAAAAAAGCATTACTGGTGTGCATCTTGAGACAAAACAAAGGCACTGACATATTTCAAGATCAATCAGTGCAAGTTTCTTTCAGTTGAAACAGCTAAGACTTACACTTTAGTCTAGAACTAGGCTTAAGCCTTGTCTGTGAACCCAGGGGATAATGTAATAGCTAAGTTTTAAGAATTAGGGAAAATTATAAATAATAAATGCATTTTATCTTTCATCAAAATATAATAACCATTTCCACTTCTGCAGCAACTTCGCTTTTCTGGCAATGGCACTGAGGGCACCTGGCATTAATGTCAATCAATTGTCAAATAATAGTATTAGAGGGAACAGGCATTGTTTTAGCCTTTTTAAACTGCTGTCAACAGTGATAACAGTAATTTAACACATATTAACATAAATATAATAAAGTTTAGGACAATAAATAAGGAGAGATTTGAAATAGAGAAACTCTGGAGGGTGTCCACAATCCAAAACTCCCATTCGGGTATCAAACACCCACTTTTCATCATCCAGTAAAGTCTTGATGGATTCTTTCTTTTTACTTCAGAATTCTCTCACATTATGCAAGTAAATGGAACATTTGTGAAGGAATATTTGCACAGATATTGATTTTGAGGTGACTTATCAGCAGGTGCACTCTTAAAAATAAAACTGATTGATGGTTCCATGGAGAACCTTTAACATCCATGGAAACGTTCCATTCCGCAAACGGTTCTTTATAGTGTTCTTTGCACTAAGAATAAACAGTTCCTTTAAGAACTGTTCACTGAAAGGTTCTTTGGGCAACCAAAAATTGTTCTTCAATGGTATCACTGTGAAAGCCTTGTTTTGGAGCCTATATTTGATGGCGTTTCTTCTATTCTCACACAGGAGTCTCTGCAGTCCTTGCCTCGCTTCTGCTTCCCTTATGACATAGAGAGGTGAAAATCATTCATTCATTATTAAAGATGGATGCTCAAGCCTTTTTACCTTTCATAACTGATTAACTGAGGCTAGTCGGTTGGTTGGCAGGGTGAAGGATACTTTCGCCGTGCAGCACTTCACATTCGTCCTGACCGATCTGGAAGGATGCCAGCGCTTCGGTTTCTGCAGACTCACGTCCAGCTCTCAGACCTGCTTGTGCTATATTTTCAGTATATACGTATTTCCATGTCTATTTTTATATTCATATAATTTATATTATTTAATATATAAACATAACATTTTTCTGAAATATATACATGCATGTGTGTGTATTTATATATACATAATAAATATACACAGCACACACACATATATTATGTAAACAAAAACCTTTATTTTGGATGCGATTAGTCGCGATTAATCGTTTGACAGCACTAATTAATATTAAAGAGTTCAAATAAAGAGAGCTAATATAAAGAGTTTAAGAACCCCTGAGTTACAACAGCATCTTCAATAAACAAGAAAAAATTGACAAAATTAATTGTTGAATAACATATTGCAGGATGAATAAAAATAAAACAATTAAAAGACTATTTACTATATTTAAAAAATATATTAAGAAAAAGCAGCCTCAACGAGTGTCAAAATCGATATAATATTAAAAAAGGTCATTAGGTCAATGACTTAAGGCTGGGAAACACCAAGCCGACTGCAAATAACTAGCTGCGATGAAAGCCGACGGTGTTATCGCCTCGCGTCGGCAGCGTCTGGACCAAAAAGCTGCATTTGAACACACCGCTCAGACTACAGCCCTCTGCAAACTAACACGTGCGTTCTGCGCCTGCGTGAGAGGAATTAGCTCTCTAAATATTCATCATTCAAAAGGAGAAACCAAAACAAAGATATACGAGATGTAAACAAAAGCAGTGCTTGCTTACCATTTTGAGTATCAGTAACTATGATAACTTTCATCATTTTACGTGGCTCATGTTAACAGTGCAGATACAACCTGTCCTGTGTGAACGCTGCCTAATTTCATCTCACATTTACCGTTTTTAGCGCACCGATGCCATACCTCATTGGAATTCACTCCAGCCTGGCAGAGGTACAACACTTCCCTCGTCCCATGTTTTCTTTCACAGCGGCACTTAGTCACGCAAACACTCACCTTGCGGCTCTCTCTGTGTGTTTGTGTGCTGCAGAGAGTGAGGAGTCGAGCTCTGGAGGACGTGGTCATACTGAACGTTGACACCAACACCCTGGAGTCGCCCTACGAGGACCTGAAAAAGATCCCGGCCGACGTGGTGAGACTCTTTGACTCCTGGCAGATCTCTGACTCACAAAGGATGAAGGTTTACGGTGAGCTCTGTTTCTGCAGGTGGCGGGACTGAAGGTCAGGCTGAAGAGACAGGCGGCGTCGGCCGGGTCAGGGGTCGCACACGCTTTCCTCCGAGCGCAGGCTCTGCTGTTCGGAGGATACAGGGATGCCTTACAGTCGCCTGATGTGAGTGACACACATTCACGTGAAAACATGACCTTTATGTTTTATGAAAGCTTACTCTCTCGTATGTTGAAGGAAGGGCCGGTGGTCTTCTGCAATGAGCTGTTTCTCGGTCACAAGTCTCAAAGCATGCGGGAGTTTCTGGAAAGCGCGGTTCACCTGCAGTGTTTCAAAGAGGTAACGGCAAACACATAAACGCAACATCAGCAGTTATCATGAGGCAAGACACTACAGGCAAAAGCTTTTTTATTTCATGCAATGTCAATTCTGAGGGCTGTTTTGCTTCTATGACAATATCTTCTTTCAGACAAGTGGGGGGGGAAAAATCCAAAATACACATTTACTTGTTCTATTTGTATACGCAGATTTAAAGTAAAGTACATATATTTAAAGGCTTTTTTCTCAAAATGAAATGAAGAAACAGGGTTATTAGTAGTAACTAAAACTAAAACCACGAATAAAATGTCACCCGTTCTCATTTTAGTTTAACTTCAAGTATGTATATATACAGTGGGTTTTGACTGCTTTTACTGTCCTCATTTGTAAGTTGCTTTGGATAAAAGCGTCTGCTAAATGACTAAATAAATAAATAAAATAAAAAAGTACTAAAATAACTAAAACTGGAATAAAAATATGTAGCGTTTTATATGGTGTCCTTGTTACATATGTCACATGCATTTACTATAATGATAACAATAAATTATGAATAATTGCATGCAACTAACCCTAACCATATAGTAAGTACAAGTAGCTGATTAATATTAGTCGGTACTTAAATACATCATTGTATTGTAACAAGAACACTAAAATAATGTGTAAGCTGAAAATTTTAGAAAGACATATATGTACACTGTAAAACAAAATCTGTAAAATTGACGGTAAAAAAACGACAGCTGTGCATGCCAGAATGTTTCCGTACAAAATACGGCAGCATCATTTTAGGTTTTACGGTTTAAACTTAAATTTACAGTTAAATATCATAATTTCATTAACTGATATAACGTTAATATACCAACTTATTGAGGTATTGAAATCTGTTTTGTACCTTTGTAATATACAGATACCCACCAAAGGCAGGTGGTGATGAGAAAGTCACACGATGAACCAAAGCCCATCACAAGCAGCTTTAAACTGATAACATATATATAGAAGGTGCACAGTGTCATTCACACTAACACCAAACACCATCATGGTAACACACATGAAACTGAAATAATGCAATAAACATTCATTTAACAACATTAGATGTAACATACAAAACTAATGTACACAACTGATAAGAAAAAACTAAGAAGAAACATAGCTATTTCAACAACAAAAAAACATCAAATTTGAAATGTAACGCAGGGAATTCTGGGAATGTCAATTTAAGGTTATTCACTGTAAATTAGACGTTTTAACATTTAACAGGTTTTTACTGTAGCATTTTTACAGTCTTTTGCCGTTAAATTCATGGTCATTTATATGTATAAAGTAATAAAAATGACAGAAACGCACAACAAAATTTCTAAAACTTTAACTAAAACATGAAAAATGTGAGAAAAAAAAACTAATAAATTATCAAATAAAACCAAGTTTAATAATTGCATTAAAAATTAATTCTGAATTAAAGGGGTCATATGATGTTGCGAAAAATTAAATTATTTAGTGTATTTGGTGTAATGAAATGTTTATGCGGATTAAGATTCAAAAAACACATTTTCCATATAATGTACATTATTATTTCTCCTCTATGCCCCGCCTTTCTGAAACGCATCGCTTTTTACAAAGCTCATCGGTCTGAAAAGCGAGGTGTGCTCTGATTGGCCAGCTATCCAGTGCGTTGTGATTGGCCGAATACCTCAAGCGTGTGACGGAAATGTTACACCCCTCACCATACTGTGATGCCCTGTCCGGCCGGAGCGACAAGACAAAAACATTAAAACCCATTATAAACGAGGCATTTGTTACTTCCAGTGGGGACATAATTACGGATTATAATGACTTATACTGTCTTTTTTTCACTTTGCATTGCATTGCGCCGCGTAAACATAAAACCATGTCTGCATTTGTGATCGGAGAAATGACAAACAACAAGCGCTATGCTACACTGCTCAAAACTCGCGTTTGAATCATCAGTGGCAAATCCTTAAAATGAAAACGTACTTACAGTCTGTGAGTCAGAATAGCCGGCATTGTAGTCTACTCTCCCAGGATTAGTAAACAGTCTTCCATAAAATGTGCTGCACACATCTGAATATTTGGGTTGAAGTGTTCTGGAACAGTGTTGTAAATACAACTTAACCACTGATTTCTAGTTGTGTCCTCTTTTGGAAGGCCAAACAAAGTAGTTTCACATGGCGGGCCTGAGTGAGTGGAGGCCGGCGGGCTTGCGGCAACCACATGTGACGACCCCGGGCTGGACTCCGCTTCGTCCATGGTGAAAGCCGATCCGGCGATCCACAGTGCGAAGTTGATGTATTTCTTCAGTGACCAGCACGGATCAGCTCCAGGCATGACGAAGCGGATATCGTCCTCTTTTGGAAGGCCAAACAAAGTAGTTTCGCTTTCACAACGAAGCACACAGCGTCTTCACGACATGGCGGCGGCAACAATACTACAGCGAGAGTAAAAGTTACGCCTTCTTTCTTTGCGTGAACATTTGGGCACATTATGCAAATCTTCCCACATAGTGACCTAGATATGTGGGGGCGTGTTAGAACGAGCTGTTTTAGGTAGGCGTGGTTTACTCTTAAAGAATATCTCTTTGGATTTGAGACTTTAGTCTTTGCAACTTTACAGATCTTCTTTATGCACCAAGAGCTTGTAACACTTCAAAGAGAAAGGAAAAATTTAAATCGCATCATATGACCCCTTTATGACTATAATTCATAAAAATAGTATTTCATAAGAATATTAAATAAAAAATAAAAAAATCTCCACTTGAGTAGCCCTTATACACAAACTGTCCAGTTTTATTCCTATCTATATTCTGAAGGTTTTTATAGAGGAATGTGTTTATATATCATTCGCCTGATTTGTTTTTGATCAAACTTTTTTTGATAGTATTTAAAAAGTGATTAAAAGATATATCGAAAATCCCCTTTTGTAAAATCCTTTAATATGTAAACTTAAAGAAACAAGAATTTTGAGCCTGGATTTATTGGATGCTCATATTTCTGTTCTGGCAATGTATGCAAATTAGCAGACATTAAATTAGATAGTGCCTCATTTGCATATTTAAACATTTCAAAAATCTTGCAATACAAAACAATCGTCTTAATGTACTCAGATTAATTAACTGGAGAAGTATAGTGAAATATATTAGTTAATTCCACCTATGTTTTGGAACAGTACAACCAAAAATAATCTACTCACCCTAATATTGTTCCAAACCCATATGACTTACTATTTCCTGTGGAGGTTTTTTTTTCCATGGAGATGTTTTGAAGAATGTTCATGCTGCTCTTTTTGCGCTGAATGAGGTCTGAGGATGTTAAGCTGCAAAAATAGCACTATAAAAGTTTTAAAACGTACCCAAATGTACTTCAAGTCATATGATCGCTTGTGTGAAGCATTGGCAACTTGAGCATGCACATATTCCTACTTCACGTGACTGATTATAAATATGCAGAGAACCAATGGCATTTAGTGCCTTCCCAATCTTAAATATGCAGAAAAACAAATGACATTTAAGTTTCACAATGGAGGATTATAAGAATAACCGTGGCACAGCTGTATTTTTTCCTCCCATTATAATGTCATTTTGTTCTCAGTTTATTGATGGCCGGCTGACAATGCTGGACCAGGGCAAAGAGCCGGATGACGTGTTTGAGGAAGAGGTGCTTCAGTGTGGTGCTTCATCCGGTGCGTGTTTACGTTCGTCACAGAATCAGACTTGCTTGTTGGGTTGCTCATTTTAACACCCCTTCTGTTCGTTATTCCTCTCAGGTGGCTCTAAACTGAGACGGCAATGGGTGGGAAATTTAAAGGTATGTTTTACTCGTACAGGAACCATAAACATGACACAACTCTGGAAGACAACCATACTACTCTTATGATATCTGCAGTATGCACACAGCACACACTATTTTCAGTATTCACAGATTGCATACAAGTTCTAGTACAGTAATGTTCAGTTTACAGCAGAGCATGCTTGACCCTCCATTTCCAGTCAGACAAATAAACTAGAATGGACATCAAAATAAATGTTTTTCTTTATAACTCATAATTAAATTAGATTTACAAACGTTGTTTTTACACAAAATTGGATAAAATAAAAAAAAGCTACTTTCTCTCCCCACAGAAAGGGGGTGGAGCTCTGATTGTGACATGGAAGACTACAGCAAACACTAATAAATTATCAAATAAAACCAAGTTTAATAATTGCATTAAAAATTAATTCTGAATTAAAGGGGTCATATGATGTTGCGAAAAATTTAATTATTTAGTGTATTTGGTGTAATGAAATGTTTATGCGGATTAAGATTAAAAAAACACATTATTTTCCATATAATGTACATTATTGTTTCTCCTCTATGCCCCGCCTTTCTGAAACGCATCGCTTTTTACAAAGCTCATCGGTCTGAAAAGCGAGGTTTGCTCTGATTGGCCAGCTATCCAGTGCGTTGTGATTGGCCGAATCTGAGTGAGTGGAGGCCGGCGGGCTTGCGGCAACCACATGTGACGACCCCGGGCTGGACTCCGCTTCGTCCATGGTGAAAGCCGATCCGGCGATCCACAGTGCGAAGTTGATGTATTTCTTCACTGACCAGCACGGATCAGCTCCAGGCATGACGAAGCGGATATCGTCCTCTTTTGGAAGGCCAAACAAAGTAGTTTCGCTTTCACAACGAAGCACACAGCGTCTTCACGACATGGCGGCGGCAACAATACTACAGCGAGAGTAAAAGTTACGCCTTCTTTCTTTGCGTGAACATTTGGGCACATTATGCAAATCTTCCCACATAGTGACCTAGATATGTGGGGGCGTGTTAGAACGAGCTGTTTTAGGTAGGCGTGGTTGACTCTTAAAGAATATCTCTTTGGATTTGAGACTTTAGTCTTTGCAACTTTACAGATCTTCTTTATGCACCAAGAGCTTGTAACACTTCAAAGAGAAAGGAAAAATTTAAATCGCATCATATGACCCCTTTATGACTATAATTCATAAAAATAGTATTTCATAAGAATATTAAATAAAAAATAAAAAAATCTCCACTTGAGTAGCCCTTATACACAAACTGTCCAGTTTTATTCCTATCTATATTCTGAAGGTTTTTATAGAGGAATGTGTTTATATATCATTCGCCTGATTTGTTTTTGATCAAACTTTTTTTGATAGTATTTAAAAAGTGATTAAAAGATATATCGAAAATCCCCTTTTGTAAAATCCTTTAATATGTAAACTTAAAGAAACAAGAATTTTGAGCCTGGATTTATTGGATGCTCATATTTCTGTTCTGGCAATGTATGCAAATTAGCAGACATTAAATTAGATAGTGCCTCATTTGCATATTTAAACATTTCAAAAATCTTGCAATACAAAACAATCGTCTTAATGTACTCAGATTAATTAACTGGAGAAGTATAGTGAAATATATTAGTTAATTCCACCTATGTTTTGGAACAGTACAACCAAAAATAATCTACTCACCCTAATATTGTTCCAAACCCATATGACTTACTATTTCCTGTGGAGGTTTTTTTTTCCATGGAGATGTTTTGAAGAATGTTCATGCTGCTCTTTTTGCGCTGAATGAGGTCTGAGGATGTTAAGCTGCAAAAATAGCACTATAAAAGTTTTAAAACGTACCCAAATGTACTTCAAGTCATATGATCGCTTGTGTGAAGCATTGGCAACTTGAGCATGCACATATTCCTACTTCACGTGACTGATTATAAATATGCAGAGAACCAATGGCATTTAGTGCCTTCCCAATCTTAAATATGCAGAAAAACAAATGACATTTAAGTTTCACAATGGAGGATTATAAGAATAACCGTGGCACAGCTGTATTTTTTCCTCCCATTATAATGTCATTTTGTTCTCAGTTTATTGATGGCCGGCTGACAATGCTGGACCAGGGCAAAGAGCCGGATGACGTGTTTGAGGAAGAGGTGCTTCAGTGTGGTGCTTCATCCGGTGCGTGTTTACGTTCGTCACAGAATCAGACTTGCTTGTTGGGTTGCTCATTTTAACACCCCTTCTGTTCGTTATTCCTCTCAGGTGGCTCTAAACTGAGACGGCAATGGGTGGGAAATTTAAAGGTATGTTTTACTCGTACAGGAACCATAAACATGACACAACTCTGGAAGACAACCATACTACTCTTATGATATCTGCAGTATGCACACAGCACACACTATTTTCAGTATTCACAGATTGCATACAAGTTCTAGTACAGTAATGTTCAGTTTACAGCAGAGCATGCTTGACCCTCCATTTCCAGTCAGACAAATAAACTAGAATGGACATCAAAATAAATGTTTTTCTTTATAACTCATAATTAAATTAGATTTACAAACGTTGTTTTTACACAAAATTGGATAAAATAAAAAAAAGCTACTTTCTCTCCCCACAGAAAGGGGGTGGAGCTCTGATTGTGACATGGAAGACTACAGCAAACAAAGCAGTGAGTAAAGTAAAGTTTGGGGTTGCTAAGATTTTTGAAATGCTTTTGAAAGAAGTTTCCTCTGCTCACCAAGGTTGCATTTACAGTATCTGATAAAAAAAATACAGTAAAAAGAGTACTATTGTAAAATAAAATTACAATTTCAAATACTGTATGTCGTTATATACAGTAAAATTATGTGAAATATTATTACAGTTTAAAATTGCTGTTTTCTATGTGAATATATGTTAAAATGTATTTTATTGCTGTGATCAAAGCTGTATTTTCAGCATCATGACTCCAGTCTTCAGTGTCACATGATTCTTCCGAAATCATTCTAATAAACTGATTTGCTGCTCAAGAAACATTTCTGATTATTATCAAATATAAACTCTTGTGCTGCCGAATATTTTTGTGGAAACCGTGATATATTATATATTTCAGGATTCTATGATGAATAGAACTTTCAAAAGAATGACATTTATTTAAAATAGATATATTTTAAATGTCTTTACTGTCACTTTTCATTTAATTCTGTGCTGAATAAAAGCATTGATTTCTTTTAAAAAATTCTAACTTCTAACATAAATCGCATAATCGTATTAATTTGTAATGTGCCGTTGTGCATTATTACAGTAAATATTACATGAATACGGTTTCCATTTTGATTGTTCTTGCATGACATAATTCTCTTCATATCTCAGACCAAATATCACAGCAAATTTGGGCTGAAAAACCTCCTGTCATCAAAGGTGAGTTTATGTTCCTTATATTGCACATGCTTCCTCTGCAGTGTTGTGCAAGTTACTTCCAAACTGTAATACATTATAGATTACTTGTTCCTGTTATTTAAAAGTAATGCCTGACTAAATTGCACAAAAATTATGTCATAAAGCTAAACATACGGTCAGAAGTTTGGGGTTGAATTTGTTGTTTTTGAAAGAAGTATCATCTGCTCACCAAGGCTGCATTTATTTGTTTTTTAATAAACAGCAATATTGTGGAATATTATTATAATTTCAAAGAACTGTTTTCTGTGTGAATATATTGCAAAATGTAATTTATTGCTGTGATCAAAGCTGAATTTTCAGCATCATTACTCCAGTCTTCAGTGCCACATGATCCTTCAGAAATCATTCTAATAAACTGATTTACTAAAGAAATGTCTGATTATTATCAGTGTTGATCAGTTGTGCGACTTGATATTTTTGTGGAAACCCTGATATATTTCATTTTTCAGGATTCTTTGATGAATAATTTGTTTTCAAAAGAACAGCATTTATGTGAAATAGAAATCTTTTGTAACATTATAAATGTCTTCACTTTTGATCAATTTAATGCAACCTTGTTGAATAATTTCTCTTTTTTTGAACTTACTGACTAATATATACTGTGTACTGGACTTGTGTATATAATTCATCACTAAATTGCACAAAAATTATGTCATAAAGCTAAACATACGGTCAGAAGTTTGGGGTTGATTTTGTTGTTTTTGAAAGAAGTATCATCTGCTCACCAAGGCTGCATTTATTTGGTTTTTAATAAACAGCAATATTGTGGAATATTATTACAATTTCAAAGAAATGTGAATATATTGCAAAATGTAATTTATTTCTGTGATCAAAGCTGAATTTTCAGCATCATTACTCCAGTCTTCAGTGCCACATGATCCTTCAGAAATCACTCTAATATGCTGATTTACTAAAGACATTTCTGAATATTATCAGTGTTGATCAGTCAAAAGAACAGCATTTATGTGAAATAGAAATCTTTTGTAACATTATAAATGTCTTCACTTTTGATCAATTTAATGCAACCTTGTTGAATAATTTCTCTTTTTTTGAACTTACTGACTAATATATACTGTGTACTGGACTTGTGTATATAATTCATGCAGTTTGGCTCCACCTTGTGTTCAACCACAATACAACAGATTCACTTTACTTTGTAAATATTCTCAGTCTCGACCACGCCGGCCGACACGCAAGCAGGGCACCAGCAGCCACCAGGGCTATGAACAACAGACAGAGGATGACAACACCACCTATGAGGACAGGTGAGATGAGAGGACACAGATGCATGGACGCCTTGCCGTTTTATGTATTTTTTTTACAATGCATTTCCCTTTCCAGTGTAACAGAAAGTCTCGACTTGCTGAATAATTTCTATTTTTTGAACTTACTGACTAATATATACTGTGTACTGGACTCGTGTATATAATTCATGCAGTTTGGCTCCACCTTGTGTTCAACCACAATACAACAGATTCACTTTACTTTGTAAATATTCTCAGTCTCGACCACGCCGGCCGACACGCAAGCAGGGCACCAGCAGCCACCAGGGCTATGAACAACAGACAGAGGATGACAACACCACCTATGAGGACAGGTGAGATGAGAGGACACAGATGCATGGACGCCTTGCCGTTTTATGTATTTTTTTTACAATGCATTTCCCTTTCCAGTGTAACAGAAAGTCTCGAGCAGTGCTCTGGCACCAGCGACTTACAGGAAGATGATGATCTCTCTCTCTTGGCCGACCCGGAGGAGATGGATCTGCTCGGTGAGATCTTCGACACGCTGAGTGCTCAGAGCTCCAGAGAGCCGGGTTTACTCTACGGCACACGCAGCCTCGACCTCTTCAGCTCCGACAGCAGTGAATTCATCTCACATGTAAGGCCTGGATCCTCTCACACATTACATCTAAACGGTCCTGGACAGGGTGTCTGGCTTAACCTGCAACAAACAAGCCGCATTCAGCCTTAAGAGCACATTTCAAGTCTTTACAACACTGGCATCACAATCAGAAGATATTTAGCCCTGTATGGTATGCATTATAATGGTGGAATATTTTTCACACATGATTTGATTATGATTGACATAAATAGCAACATTCCTTCTAATAATTAGAAGAAATCGTACAGGAACTAGGGAATTGTTGCTAAATGGCATGTCTGTATTACAATGGAAAATGGGTCCTTTTTTAAATTATCCATTTCTGCTTGATTTAATATTAATAGTTGAATAATTTATGCATTTTTACACTTTGAAATCCTAATTGAGGAAACCATTACCATGTTAAACACTTTCAAACATAAGTTAAATCAGCTATCAGCTGAAGTTGCCAAAACAGGAAGTACTAAAAGCAAATTACAAATTATATATATAATATATAAAATAATCTGTCATGACAACTCATGAGTGATTTGCATGGTATTGTTAATGTATTTGGTCTTCTCGGAAGAGATCTGCTACGCTGCTGCTGCTGCGGCAGAGCAAGTATACCGAGACTTGCAACATGCTGTTGTGAGCGTGTAAGAAATATTGCTGCTGCACATATAAAATATATGACTAACCCTCATAGCATATATTATCACCCCATAGCAGATCTATACAGGTGGAGCTGGGGAAGGTGGAGGGATTCTGAAGTGTGCTGCTACTGCTACAGCAAACGATACCAATTATTTAAATGTTAAGCAGCGAGCTACTGATACAGGAGAGAACCAATCAGCTGTGCCATGTGATAATGATGTCATATGTCATATTGACTTTGATGGACTGCGCCATCTAGATTTTCATGCCAGAACTTTGAATATATATTACAAAACACAATTTCTTAATTCAAATAAATGGAAAATATAAATATTAAAATAAGACTGAATCAGTTAACACCATTTAATTATCTTACTGAAGATGCAGAAAAAGACACCTAAATGTTTAATTATAGCATTTCATGGAGAACCTCTGTTAGGGTTTTTGGATAAAAAGTCATGTGGCTTTCAACAGCAACAGTCCAACTTTTTATTTCCAAAATGTTTTGTTTTTTTCTCTGAAAGGTGAAGAAGTAAAGGAAGCCATTACATTGTTATTCAGCTACAACATACCATAAGGGCTAAATACTTAGGGCCCTATTTTAACAATCTAAGTGCATGGTCTAAAGTGCACGGCGCAGGTGCACTCAAGGCGTGTCCGAATCCACTTTTGCTAGTTTAATGATGGGAAAATGGTCGGAGCCCAGCGCATGGTCTAAACTGGTTGTCCCTATTCTCTTAATGAGTAATGGGTGTGTTTTGGGCGTAACGTGCAATAAACCAATCAGAGTCTCATCTCCCATTCCCTTTAAAAGCCAGTTGCGCTCGCGCCATGGCGGGTTCGCTATTTACATGGCAGAATTTAATTTTTAAAAATGTTTGTGTGCTGCTGCGCGTCCCTGTGTGTGTGTAATAAGCAAAGGGTACGCGTGTTGTGCACCCGCCTATAGGCGCCTATTACTAACGCTCTCTTTAAATAAAGAAAAAATATTGTGCCAGACTTTAGACCAGGTTTGAGTTGGTCTATGGTGCAGTCTATTTTCAGTTCCTCAATAGAGCAACGCGCCTACAATGTGCCTGAACACACCTCTTTTTTAGACCAGCACACCCATGGGTGCACAAATGCATTTGCTATTTAAACAACGTGGCGCAGGGTGGGAAAATGAGAACTGCGTCGGGTTGAAACTAGCAAAAAACACATGATAGGGCCCTCTATGACTGAAATGCAAAGTAATAATTTCGAACATATTTAAGGTGAACTGAGAAAATAAAATGGCTTTGCTGCATGAAAACAACATGAACAAGAAAGGCTTCACTAATTAATTGAATTAGTGTTGTGTCAGTCTTACCTGACTTCTGTTTTTGAAAACTTGACAAATAGTCCAGCACCGGGAACCTATCGGTGGAAAAGGTCACTCTCTCACCATTTCATTTCTCTTTCAGAAGAGTCTGACCAACCCAAGTCAGGAGAGTCTAAGTCCCTCTTTTGGAAACAGCGGAAGTCTCATGAGCTGCGAGGAGGAGCTAGAGGAGGGGCCTGGTGGTGAGGGGGAGGAGCCTGATGTCCTGATTGACAGGCCAGAAAATGAGCTTAACCAATTAGAGAAGGACTTGACCGAGTTAGGGGAAAATCTGTGTTCAGATCTACAAATTCTAGAGGATGCTTCTCTGGATCCCGAAGTGGGTTCTCAGGAGCAACAAAAGGACAGCTGGTCGAAAAATGATGGACAAATGAATGGAACAATGGAGGAAAGCTTGGAAACCGAGACAGTAGTTACAGAGAGGACAGAGATGGAACCTGACAAAGAAGAACTTCAGAAAGAGCATAAGACGACAAATGACTTGGGCCCAAACGGACCAACAAATGAAGGAATGACCTCCGCTGTTTCTCACAATGTAAAGATAGACAAAAGAGAAGAGCTAGATAAGAAGAGCATTGAACCTCTATCACCAAACGTTTTGCCTACCGTTGCTCTGTTCCAGTCCTCGGCTGACTCTTCTGGTTCCCGAGGGTGGGATAAATCTCTAAAAACTCCCATCAGAACCCACAAAATCAATGTGGGACCAATGACGGGCCTGCAGACTGAAGAACAAAGTATGAAATCGCCTGTTTCATCAACACCAGAAGATCAAACCCAGGCTCCCATTAAGGTCTCAGAGCTGAAGAAGAGATTCGAACATTAGATCATCACAAATCAAGCATACTGAAGCGAAACTAAAAAATGACTTTTTTAGATTGTCAATTACAAGTCTACACGAAACAACACTTGCGCCCCATTTTGATTCTTGTGAGGCAACACTGCTGAGTCAAGTTCGATAAGCGTTCCATACTGAACTTTAAGACTGTGGAAGGTTATTTGTCTCATGTACCTGCTGGTTAAAACTTAACGCTGACATCAGTCAATAAAGTCGAATCAAAGGCAATGCAAGTTACTCCAATTTGGTGAAGGATTGTTTATCCCTTTGGAATAATGTACACTGAACGTGCATTAAAGTAAATCAGGTCAATTTTAACTTTCATTGTAGCTAAATGCAGAATGTTATCAAAATAAACTGATAAATGCACCAATTCTGACCAATAAAGAAAATCCAACACTTTTTTTATCCAAATATATTTAATCATTTATAAAAACCTAATGAGACTAGTTGCTAACTCAGAGCAAATATTGACACAGCCAAAACCAAAAACTCTCGATGAGATTTACTCACAGATGCATTTTAATTAATCATACAGTCACTTAATCACGGTTTGATCAACAAATATGTTACAGACATAATACAAACCTAATACAAAACAACATTTGGCAAAGTGCAGTATATATTTTTCTCTCCACCTTTAAAAAAAACTGCAACATAGCATTCACTTTTGGTCATTTAAAGTATTCAGTATGACAATGGTAAACTATTTTGGAGGTAAAGCTGCCACGTGACTCCTTCATGAAGACTCTCAGGTGAGTAAACTTAAAGTACAGATGAAGTAAACAAAGTCAAACTGGTTTGGCTGTCCATGTAAACCATCTGGCTTTTTTTTACTTTTGATGAATGCACTTCCCAGTGTCTTCAGATATCCCAAGTGTGATAGCAAAACCTCTTCATGCATACTTGAATTGATTTGTCAGCATTAACAGTGCATTGCGATGTCAAAGCATTCTCACCTCTCTCTCAAAAATGCCAAATAAATACCCACCACCACTTCAAACGTTCTCCATCCATGACCCTCCACTTGTTTGTCAGGATTGCACACGTGTGTGGACTCCACATACATATCAATATTAAGTTATAATGAAAGTTCTGTTTAGGTCTACCTGATCAACCTAAACAGTGGTGTGGTTTGAGCATCGTTCAGATCAGTCTCTCCTCTTTGGGCAGTGGGAGAGCGAGCCCGGGTCTCTCGGCTCCGTGGTTCTTGGCTTGTTTGCGCTCTTCCGCGCTGGGCTGGTATGATCCCTCCATCTGCTGCCTCTTACGAAGGACGCACGAGAACAAAACCAAGGCCAGAGTCAGCAGGAACAACAGCGGCATGAACAGGCCCAACGTGCTCTCCGAACTCATGATGCTCCACACATGCACATGTGAAAACAAACACAGACTGAGAATATCTGTGCAACAGTGGTTCAAGGGTGTGTCTGTTCAAAAAGACACAAAATGTGAGTATCCGTGTGTGTGTGTGTGTGTGTGAGAGAGAGAGAGAGAGAGAGCGAGAGAGAGAGCGAGAGGTACCTGGTTAATTGTGACTACACAGTGGTCATCCTTTTACATTTTGGAAGGGAACTTTAACCTAGTGGAAGAGGAAGATAAAAGCATGACATGAATTCCTACAGTTCACAAACACATTCACAGATGAGAAGATAATTTCAAAAGAGTCTACTGTTCGGCTGTGGACTGATGGGGTTAATTATTAGTCTGGGAGAACAACACTAACCTACAGCTACAAGGACATCCACAAAAACACTTAACACACAGCTGAACATGAACTGAACTCACCCTCAAGTCGTTTCCAAAGCTGTATGGCTTTCAGTAAATTGACTAAACTGGTGTCTTTTCCTTAATCTGAACTATTTTTGACTCTGAAATACAGCACATGATGCAATTTAATAATGCTGTTTTTGTGTCCCTCTGGAGCATGAAACCTTCAGTTCCCATTCATTTTAACAAGTACAATTCTTCAAAATAAGTCACACAGACAGAATTGATATTTTTGGGTAAACACACTTAAAAGAAAGAAAGAAAAAAAAGCAGCATAAAATGCATCATAAAACATTTTTGTCCCTACCAAGAGAGAGAGAGAGAGAGAGAGAGAGAGAGAGCGAGAGAGAGAGCGCAAAGTACCTGGTTAATTGTGACTACACAGTGGTCATCCTTTTACATTTTGGAAGGGAACTTTAACCTAGTGGAAGAGGAAGATAAAAGCATGACATGAATTCCTACAGTTCACAAACACATTCACAGATGAGAAGATAATTTCAAAAGAGTCTACTGTTCGGCTGTGGACTGATGGGGTTAATTATTAGTCTGGGAGAACAACACTAACCTACAGCTACAAGGACATCCACAAAAACACTTAACACACAGCTGAACATGAACTGAACTCACCCTCAAGTCGTTTCCAAAGCTGTATGGCTTTCAGTAAATTGACTAAACTGGTGTCTTTTCCTTAATCTGAACTATTTTTGACTCTGAAATACAGCACATGATGCAATTTAATAATGCTGTTTTTGTGTCCCTCTGGAGCATGAAACCTTCAGTTCCCATTCATTTTAACAAGTACAATTCTTCAAAATAAGTCACACAGACAGAATTGATATTTTTGGGTAAACACACTTAAAAGAAAGAAAGAAAAAAAAGCAGCATAAAATGCATCATAAAACATTTTTGTCCCTACCAGGATGGTAATATTTATATATTTGTAATACATTATAGTCAAAGTGTAGGTGTTAAACTATAAGCTATATATTGTTATTTTTTCCCTTCTCATTTTATGAGTGAAAACAAAGTCAACAAGACAACAAAACTATAAAATAACAAGTATATAAAATATATAATGACCACAAGTGGTGTGTTAGTGCTTACACTCTAAAAAAAAAAAATGCTGGGTTAAATATGGATAAACCATTTACACATTTATCCCAACTGTTGGTTGAAAGCAACCCAATCGTTGGTTTTGTACATATTTAACCCAGCATTTTTTTTTTAGAGTGTATCAACTCTCTAAAGTGAATCCTGGCGAATTCATACACAAACTCGATTTAATCTATAAAACTGGCATTTAAAATGAACTATTTAAAATCATGAGAAACAAAGGTTAAGTTTAGACATAGACCTAGGCCTACCTCACAGTCACATTACATCCCTCGCGCACGTCAATACCATGGTATTCAATACACTGCCCTATATTAAAGTACCATACTGTCGTCTGACTCCTGCTTTATATGGGACTTTCGTTACTGATGACCAATTCTTCACATATTATTTGACTTCCGAGTTTGGAGATGATGTATTAAGCAAGCAGCGGCGGTGTTGGAGTGAGGTGAGGTGAGTTTTATCAGCTCAAGATGAGAGAGAGACAGTCAGACAGTCAGTCGCGGAAGAATGTGGCGAAGCTGGTTTGACGAGCTGTTTTCAAAACACACTGAGACGAACAACCACCTGACTGAAAGAGAAACTGAGCTCACCTGAGAAACTGCTGTGATACCGGCGGAGGATTATTTTAAAGCCCACAGGATCAAGACCTCAGCGTCCAAGCGAAGAGCGCGAGGCAGCCGCTTTTCTTGCTGATCCTCGCGTTCATGACGGCTACTCTCTCACCTGCGTCCGGAAGCGCGTCAACTCGCTGTACCTGTTCCTCTCACGAAACTCAGGTGACACGCGCTCAAGGATCAACGCCCCTTTTTTGACATTCCTCGTTACACAGGCTGACTGCGGTGTAGTGCTATGAATGTACAAAAATGAAAGGGTTTGTTTAATTTTCATTGGAATAAAAAATAGATTAATGTTTTTGCCTTCGTTTGATTACCAGCAAATGAAAATACACAGCATTTAAAATAAATAAATAAAATAAAATAAAAAATGTTATAGGGCCCTATTAGCCTATTGTATACAATTTTATTGAAAGTTGTTTTTGTGAATTCAATTAATTAGATATGTTTTTGATTAAACCATTAAAATGAAATACAGAAACATTAAAATGGAAAGCGCAGAATTTGGGCCCTAAGAATGTAATTCTTGTTAAACTTTTAATAGGCCTAAATTGCTGTTAAATTAAACAAGTTTCGTGGTTTTAATTAATTAGACATGTTTTTTGTTAAAATTGAATATAATCACCCTGAAAAAAAAATACTGAATCCAGAAATTAAAAAGAATAAAAATAAACGTATATTTTAAAGTTTAGAATTCGACAGCCTTGCGTTGTGTAGACGATTGCATAGTCAAATAAAACATATCATGCATCTGAAGCTATATTTAAAACTAAGCAACAATGCATATCAAGCTGAATCTGTGTCCCAAAGTGAAGTGCACGGACTCCGAGGTGCGCATTTGAAGTGCGATTGCGTCACAGCGTCATGACATAAGCTGTCCCAATTCAGGATGCACCCTCCGAAGGCCGCATTCCAAGGCATTCCAACCGTATTTCGAAAGCGACTTCAAATGCACCCTCCATTTCCCAGGAAAATGAAGTGTACATCTGATGGACACTTTGCATCCTACCATATCCCAGAATCACTTGCGCGCAGTTGAGATGGAATTTATATTCAAAGAACACAGGGGGTGAGAGTTCTGAGGGGGAATTCACATTGAAATGTAAGTATTGTGTTATCATTTACTCAAATACGTAGCAAAACAAGTCTTAAAAGCTTGGGTTTAAAAAAAAAAAAAGCCCGCAAACAACAAGACAACCACTATATAAGGCAATAGAAATAAAAAACTTTTTGTTGTGTTTTTGTAGTGCTGTCATGTCTACAAATGTTTTAACCAAACTTTAGCGCTTCAGTATTTTGTATGCATGTCCTTCTGTGTCATATTTTCTAATGATTGCAAACCTGTCTTTATATTTTTCATAAGTGTATCCATTTTCTCTTGTTTTAGGACTATTCTGGAGAAAATGAGCCTGCTGGAGAAATACTTAAAAAATACAAAGTAAGCAAGTTAATTGAGAGATTTTTGCTGAAATTCATTGTGCTGTTGTTGCTGACAGGCATGGTTTACTTGCTCTGCCTTAGGATTGCAAGTGTCCTGGGACAGGTGAGGGAGAGAGTGGAAGCTGGTGGAGCTACTCAGGGAGGACATCAAACTCCAGAGAGAAACAGAGGAGAGAAGAGCACAGGAGAGCAGGGAGAGAATGGAGAGACTGTTTTCTCTTCTTGAGAGAATGCTTAACAAATACATTATTTATTAGCCAAGAGAAAACAGTGGGGGAAAAAATGGGTACATTACAATTTTTTTAAATGTCACATTGTCAATGAAACCTAATTTCTCTAGTTTATTTTTGTGATTAAGTTCAAAATGAAATGAATAAGTTGTATACATTATTCATTTTTGTAGTGTAATTTATTTGTAAATGAGCTATATAAGCGAGAGAGAGGACATGTATTCCCTTTTTTTATCAATTTCATGAAACGCATTAAACATTTCATGTGTGGGTTAAATGACATGAATTTGTGAAATTTGATGTATTTTGAAGACAAAGACAGCAATGCATGGTTAAATGACTGATTGAGTGATAATTCAAATACTAATTAAAATGTGTGCATTTTCTACATGTGCAACCGCAGCTAGTGGATGGTGTGGGCAATAACACAAAAACTGGAAGACTGTCCAAATGTGTGTAAGTGGGTTCATTTAGGAAGGAAAATTAAAAAATAGTAGAAAAGAATCGACCTGAATCAATAAAAGGAATTATAAATAATTGACTGCCTTTGTGTGAATAATAGCCTATATGTAATTCATAAAAACGAACTGTAATCTGATTATGAGCATTTCAAAACAAAATACAATTGTCACACCACAGTGAGATAAACGCACAAAGAAGATTAAGATAAATGCAAATAGCCTTTTAATAAATCCACACAAGGGTAAATCCAGGACAGAACAGGCAGCATAGGGACGCAGTAGACCGGACGAAAAACAGAGAACAGAACACAAAACCAAACTTTAGCGCTTCAGTATTTTGTATGCATGTCCTTCTGTGTCATATTTTCTAATGATTGCAAACCTGTCTTTATATTTTTCATAAGTGTATCCATTTTCTCTTGTTTTAGGACTATTCTGGAGAAAATGAGCCTGCTGGAGAAATACTTAAAAAATACAAAGTAAGCAAGTTAATTGAGAGATTTTTGCTGAAATTCATTGTGCTGTTGTTGCTGACAGGCATGGTTTACTTGCTCTGCCTTAGGATTGCAAGTGTCCTGGGACAGGTGAGGGAGAGAGTGGAAGCTGGTGGAGCTACTCAGGGAGGACATCAAACTCCAGAGAGAAACAGAGGAGAGAAGAGCACAGGAGAGCAGGGAGAGAATGGAGAGACTGTTTTCTCTTCTTGAGAGAATGCTTAACAAATACATTATTTATTAGCCAAGAGAAAACAGTGGGGGAAAAAATGGGTACATTACAATTTTTTTAAATGTCACATTGTCAATGAAACCTAATTTCTCTAGTTTATTTTTGTGATTAAGTTCAAAATGAAATGAATAAGTTGTATACATTATTCATTTTTGTAGTGTAATTTATTTGTAAATGAGCTATATAAGCGAGAGAGAGGACATGTATTCCCTTTTTTTATCAATTTCATGAAACGCATTAAACATTTCATGTGTGGGTTAAATGACATGAATTTGTGAAATTTGATGTATTTTGAAGACAAAGACAGCAATGCATGGTTAAATGACTGATTGAGTGATAATTCAAATACTAATTAAAATGTGTGCATTTTCTACATGTGCAACCGCAGCTAGTGGATGGTGTGGGCAATAACACAAAAACTGGAAGACTGTCCAAATGTGTGTAAGTGGGTTCATTTAGGAAGGAAAATTTAAAAATAGTAGAAAAGAATCGACCTGAATCAATAAAAGGAATTATAAATAATTGACTGCCTTTGTGTGAATAATAGCCTATATGTAATTCATAAAAACGAACTGTAATCTGATTATGAGCATTTCAAAACAAAATACAATTGTCAAATGGGTACATTACAATTTTTTTAAATGTCACATTGTCAATGAAACCTAATTTCTCTAGTTTATTTTTGTGATTAAGTTCAAAATGAAATGAATAAGTTGATAAGGCAAAACTCGGGACAAGTTTTCTTGTTTTTAACGCATCTTGACTGTCGTACAGTCTGACATTAATGACAACTGAGATCCCACAGTGTGATATGATCATCATGTTCATATAGTCTGACAAGTACAATGCTAAAAGACTTTTTAAAAATCACATAGTGTGAGCACGGCTTAATATAGTGGAGCAAATGAGGATAATTAACCAGACACACCTGGACTTAATGACACAATCAAACATGAGGGAAAACTGGGTCACAGAACACATGAGGAATAAAAACAGAAAAGTCCAAAGGGGTGTGACAACAATCTAATTACAAGTAGCCTACAATCTAAAAAATGCTGGGTTAAATTCAACCCAGTGCTGGGTAAAATAGGGACAAACCCAGCAATTGGGTTGTTTTGGCCCAGCGGTTGGGTTAAATGTTTAACTCAACCTTCTGGGTAGTAACCCAACTGCTGTGTCAAAACAACCCAATTGCTGGGTTTGTCCCTTTTTTCCCAGCACTGGGTTGAATTTAACCCAGCATTTTTTAGAGTGTAGTATTTTGTTTGGAATCTGATTACAAAATCGAGAGTACATGTTATAAATTGCTACCCAGCACTGAAAATGCTACTGATCATTGCTATGCTATCGCTCAGGAAATAAATCAGTTAATTTTTAGAAGAGTACACTCTAAAAAATGCTGGGTTGTTTCAACCCAATGTTGAGTCAAATATGGACTAACCCAACTGTTGGGTTAAAAAGTTCATTTAAAAATGTAACCAAAATTTAACCCAACAGTTGGGTTAGTCCATATTTGACCCAACATTGGGTTGAAACAACCCAGCAATTTTTAGAGTGTATGTGCACTGAATTTGCAAAACAAAACTAAAAGTCTTTGTGCTGCAATCTGACAGAGTATTTGTGTAAGGTACTTTAACGTGACTCCGTCTATTTACACTTTTAATGATAATTTTAAAGTTAATTCAGATGAGCTTAGTTTGAATGATTTAAGATCATTTGTTTTTGCAAAACACCGGCTCAGTGGATGATTGTGAAAGACAGAATGACTGCATCAACTTTCAGAACCTTAAAGGGGAAAATGACACGAGATCAAACTGCTCTGTATTATAATCGTTACTGTAGATCAGACCGCTGACGGTGGATGAATCCGGTTGTGTTACACCCACCAACAGCAACTCAATCGATTGAGAAATTGTGGTATTTAACTTCAGGTTCTCTATGAGTTTGCATACGCCGACCAAGAACAACAAATTCTAAAGCTGGGTGTTAGATTGGCGTCAATGGGCACAAAACTTGTTTTCACAATATAAAAAGTAACTAACCAACTAATTTATTTACTAGCACATGATTCCATCCCAGCGTGATGCTGCTGTGACACTCTGAACCAGAGAGAGAGAAGAGGAAAGAGAAGATTTCACAACTTAATCGCACAGGATGGTCCTCTGCTGAATCATAGCGCAGGTCCCTCCAAGCGTCTTGCCCAATAACTGACAGCGAGGAAGAGAAGGAGGAGGAGCAGGATGATGAATATATTGTGAATTAGCATCTGGTACTTTAGTTAAGAGCCCTTCAGCAACAGACAGGCACGATGCTCGTCGACTCGCTGTGGCTGGCGGCTGTTGTCGTTTCATTACCGCTCCTCTGTTCCTCCTAAATGAATGTGTTTTGCTCAGCTACGTTCTCTCGGCGCCCAACATACTGAAGGTGGGGTCCCCAGAGAAAGTGTTCGTGGAGGCGCAGGACTATTCCGGAGCCAGTCTGAATGTTAAAATCTCAGTAAGAAACCCTAAAGATAACAGCCGTGAAGTGACGAGTGCGTCGGTTACTCTGACACCTGCCAAGAACTACCAGGATCTGATCGAGATAGAGGTGAGGCGCTCCACTCACACCAGTGTTTTGGGAGGAGGCTGTCAAAAATGTTTGAATGTAGACATATTTTACAGTAAAGTGTTAGCACAACGAATGCTAGTTTGCTGTGTTTCAGTGCATTTTTTCTCAGTTGTCCGTGTCTGTAGATACCCGGAAATGAGTTTTCCTTTGAGAAAGGAGTGCAGCAATATGCCGTCCTGCAAGCCCAGTTTCCACAGAAGCTGCTTGAGAAAAAGGTCATGGTGATCTTTCAGTCTGGACACATAGTTTTACAGACCGACAAGACCATCTACACTCCAGACAGCACAGGTGTGCTAGTATTTGCTGCTCTGCATTTGTTTCCATCATAGTTCTCACACCAAGATGCTCTTCTAATGCTTGTCTTCTCCCTGTAGTTTATTACCGGGTGTTTGCACTGAGTCCAGGCATGACACAGCCTGTGGAAAGTGGCGTCAGAGTGGAGATCTTGGTAAATATGTCCTCCGTCTGTGTAATAAAGTACAACAAGGTGCAAAACATGCCAGATTTTTGTCTCTTTGTGGAGACTTTTGTACTCCACGCTATTGTACTTTTTGTGAATGTGTTTAGCTGTATGTGTTCACGTTTTAATGCATATTTATAAACGTTTCGACATCTTTAATGTTGGCAGACACCTGATGGCATCAGCCTTGAGAGCAAATCTGTTTATCCCGGTGGAGGATTGGTGTCAGGAACCTTCAGCCTGACGGATCCAGCTAGGTGAGTGTTGGGGGTAATATATTACAAGTAACGCGAGTTACGTAATCAGATTACTTTTTTCAAGTAACTAGTAAAGTAACGCATTACTTTTTAATTTACAAGAGAATATCTGAGTTACTTTTTGAAATAAGCAACGCAAGTTACTTTTTTTTCTATTTATTGATTGACAGCTCTCCTGTCCCCATGTCGAGAGAAATCAGAGGATGTTACTGTAGTTCTAAATAAATATGAATATGCATTAATTCATCTCACTCACACACAAAAAAACAGATTCAGTATTCCTCAAAATTAATAAAAATAATGCAACTCAGAATATGACGCAAACCTGCAATAATTAAATGTTAAACAACACAAATATGCTTTATGTATTTAATCCCATTCTATAAACCAATGTCTTTGCTTCTGACCTTCGATGATCCAGTTCAGCTGTACTAATAAGCACAAATTACTCTAGACAAACATTTGTGTTTTTTTTATTGCTGAAATGGTGATGAAATGTCTTCTTCTGCATTCTACTGTACGGACATAAATGTACTTTCCCTTCAGCCTGAGGCTTATTCATTTCCCTTTTGGTGTGAAAAGGCTTTTATATTTGCCAAAAATATAACTTTTTTATTTTAAAAACAAACAAGCAAGCCCTGTCCAGATTTAAAAAGTAATGCAAAAGTAACGTAACGCATTACTTTCCATAAAAAGTAACTAAGTAACGTAATTAGTTACTTTTTTATGGAGTAACGCAATATTGTAATGCATTACTTTTAAAAGTAACTTTCCCCAACACTGGGTGAGAACGAGTGCCTGTGTGCTTTTATTTAAAATTGTATTTTAAACGTCCCTTTCTAATGAAAAGTATTGTTTAAACTAACATGTACTTTAGTTAACATGAAAAATTAAGAAATTACAAAAATTAGGGTTTACCTCTGAAAGATAGAATACAAAGATCTTTCAATAAGACTGTGAAATGACAGATAATGATCTTTTCGTCTGGTGTCCAAATAGCCCAGGCTTGTGGAAACTCGTGGCGTGGCACCAGAACAGCCCACAGAAGAACTTCTCTAGTGTGTTTGAAGTCAAAGAATACGGTAGGTGTCTCTGCGAGCTGTTACGAAACAACATTACGCAAAGATAAACCCGTAACATCTGCAATCCGCTGATATCAACTCAGCTTCTTCCTGTTCCTCCTGCAGTCCTGCCCAGCTTCGAGGTCTCTTTGAGTCCACAGAAAGCCTTCTTCTACGTGAACGATGACAGTCTATCAGTTGATATCAAAGCCAAGTACAGTACCTTTGTTGTGTTATGGCTATATGCATGTTTCTAATAGCTGAAAGGGGTCATCGGATGCTTGTCATAAGTTGATATGATTTGGTCTTAATGAAAAGTCTATAACATACCTTGGTTAAAATTTCTCAATGGTACTGTAAAAAAACACCCTAAGTGTGTATATCCTGAAGGTATCTGTTTGGGGAGACAGTCAATGGTCATGGATTTGTTGTATTTGGTGTGGTGACTGAAGATAAAGGGAAGATAAGTATACCAGGCTCCTTACAGAGAGTGCAGGTACTACATACACATACATATACATGTATCTATGAAAACACCAGACTGATATCAGATTTTACAATTACTTGCCCCATTTATGAACCATTTTTTGAAAAATGCAAAAGGAAGTGCAAATGTGGCCCTCATGAACACCGTAAAACCCACGATTTTATGTGTTCATTTTATGTTGAATGTCAGATCTGGGATGGAAGTGGAACAGCCGAGCTGAGAAGAAAACACATCCTGCAGACCTTCCCAAACATCATGCAGCTTGTCGGCCAGTCACTGTACGTTACAGTGAGTGTGTTAACCGAGTCTGGTAAGAACTACACAAAGTCTGATGAACCTTCTTGCTGGACAACAAAATTTATATTTTTAGGCATCAAAACATGTCATTTGCATGATTGCATTTCTGATTATGATCATATGTTTCAGGCAGTGAAATGGTGGAAGCACACAAGAAAGGCCTTCAGATTGTAACGTCACCGTACACCATCCACTTCAAAAAAACACCACACTTCTTCAAACCTGGAATGCCCTTCGATGTCTCGGTATAAAATTTTAACATAAAAAAACATAACTTACTGGAAACTTTTTGGGAGTAAAAAAAAATGCTTACTGCATTCCATATTTTTTGGTCTGGGTTTTGCAAAAAGGTCTACGTAACAAATCCTGACCAAACACCTGCTAAAAATGTACAAGTGGAGGTCAATCCTGGAGGGGTCAGAGGTCAAACAAAAGACAACGGCATTGCGAAAGTTACTGTCAACACTCCGGGAGGATCTTCTACACTGGAGATAACTGTAAGACCTGCCTGTCAGTTTCACTGGTGATCTAGTAAAAACTAGATCAGTTAACAGATGTTAAACAAGCAGTGAAGCATATTGTTCACATCACATTAGAAAACAATATGTTTATTCTTTCCAGGTAAAGACCAAAGTTCCACAATTAAGTGACGAACAGCAGGCAGTGAAGAAGATGACGGCTCAGGCCTACAAGCCCAAAGACGGCTCCAACAACTACCTGCACATCGGCATCGGAGCTGCAGAGCTTCAGATCGGTGATCAAATGAAAGTCAGTCTGAACTTGGGAAGAAGTCCAGGAGTGAGAGATCAAGATTTCACCTACATGGTGAGTGACAGTCATACCATGATTCAAGAAGAGATGTTATTAAAGGGTTAGTTCACCCAAAAATGAAAATTAGCCCATGTTTTACACACCCTCAAGGCATCCTAGGTGTATATGACTTTCTTCATTCAGACGAATCCAATCAGAGTTATATTAAAAATTGTTCTTGCTCTTCCAAGCTTTATAATAGCATGGGCGGGTGTTTTTGTTCAACAGTCCAAAAGTAGTCAAATAAAGCGCATCTAACCATGTTAAAATGCGCATCACACGGCTCCGGGGGTTGAATAAAGGCCTCCTGTAGTGAATCGATGCATTTTTGTAAAAAACAAAAAAATCCATATTTAAAACCTTATAAACAGTTTTGTGTAACTTGCGCTAACTTTCGTACACGCGTTTACGAGAGACTGCCTTTCCGGAGGATGACGCAGGACGTACAAACAGAGCATGCACGTGTGAGTCTCGCGAAAACCAACGATTGTTTACAGGAGCAAAGGAAGCAAAGTTTCCTTACTTTGCCAAAGGAAAACCAGTCTCCTCTTGGCTTTAATCGAAATCCTTTGACGTTTTTCTTTACAAATCCTCGTTTTGTGCTTCTGATTTGTGACCGGCGATTTGTTTTACTGTCTCTCCATCACGCATTTGCATTTGTCCCTAATCATCGGCGCTTAAGCTACGCATACGTCCTACGTCATCTGCAGGAACAGCTTCTGCCTACGACAGTTAGCAGAAGTGAAAGAACGGTGTATATATCGTTTTAAATATGGATATTTTTCTTACAAAAACGCATTGATTTGCTACAGGAGGCCTGTATTCATGCAGTCTGTTCTTATGTGGTTTGTTAAATGTTGTAAATGTATTCAGAGTTTTTTAATCTGCCTCATTTTCAGATCTTAAGTAAAGGTCAGATCGTTCAAGCAGACAGGTTTATGCGAAGAGGACAAACTCTAGTGTCTCTGTCTCTGCCTGTAACCAAAGACATGTTGCCGTCCTTCCGCTTTGTGGCTTATTACCATGTGGGCACGTCTGAGGTGGTGTCTGATTCAGTCTGGGTTGACGTAAAGGACACATGCATGGGAACGGTAATTCAGCCCTGGTGACAACTCTGTGAATAAATCTTAGTTTGTAATGTTGATCGATGTTCTTTGATCTCCCAGCTTAAAGTGGAAGTTCACGATCCAGTCAATGTCTATGACCCCGGTGAAGACTTTGGCCTGAGAATAACAGGAGATCCTGGGGCTAAAGTTGGGTTGGTGGCTGTGGATAAAGGCGTCTATGTTCTGAACAACAAGAACAGGATAACTCAAACAAAGGTTTGTAGATGAGAATTTAATCTTACCATTGGAACAGAAAAGAGGTAACATTTTCTTACCTGAATATATTGCCTTTTTTCTCTTTGACTTGTGTCTTTCCCCAACAGATCTGGGATGTTGTTGAGTCACATGACATTGGCTGCACAGCAGGAGGTGGAAAAGACAGTATGCAAGTCTTCAGTGATGCCGGCTTGCTGTTTGAGTCCAGCTCTGCTGGAGGCACTGGCGTCAGGACAAGTACTTGCATAATTTTTTTTTCTGACATGTTCAAAAAGATCAATATACAGACTTTTATAACCTGATTTTTATAACCTGTCAAGGAATTAATCTCCACTATTGATGTTGTTCTTTTCCAGATGCTGAATGCCAATCTTCATCACGAAGAAAAAGACGAGATCTAACCTTATGGGATCTCCTGCGGTCTCTATGTAAGAAAGATGCAAGCCATTTTTAAACAATTGTTCGATTGATTGATCAAGGTATAGCTAAAAAGCAGTTATAGCAGGGCCATAACCACCATTGACATTAAATATGTCCCCAATAATTAAAAGTGGCCAAACTGCCCCCCCCCCCATATTTGAAATTCTTGCACTGATCTGCCTCACTCCAATAGGCAGACATGGACAAGGTTAGGATGACAAAAACCTTTAAAGTTTAAAAGTTATTTCTTCAGCGGCAGGCTGATGTCACAATAATTGAGCTGGCCAATCAAATCAAAGTAGGCGGGGTTTACCTTTCACAGAAGCAGAGCGTGATTTCCAGCACAAAGTGTCAGTTTAACATTGAAACAAGACCGTGAGGTAAGATATGGAAGTTGCAAATCATTTAATATTAGTCAACTGATTTTTACATTAGAAATATGGCCATTTTGAGAGAGAGAGAGAGAGAGAGAGAGAGAGATGAAAGTTGCGTTTGTGAATTACATGCATCTGTGCATCTCTTTCTACAAAAAAAATGGAGCTGTGAGATTAGTTACTTAAAAACAGCGATTTTACCTCCTTGATGTTGAGTAATGTAATGTAGCGATCCAGTATCAAAACTATTTTATTAATGGAAGTCGCGGGGCAGCGGGCCGCAGACCACAAGTTTCTGTGCTCTGATTTGTGTGCGAATGTGTGTGTGCTGTGTCAAGTGACGCATTAATATAGCTTTTTATATATACACTGCCATTCAAAATCAGTTATGAGTCTCTTATGCTCCTCAAGGCTGTATTTATTTAATCAAAAATACAGAAAAAATAAGTAATATTGTGAAATATAAAATAATGGTTTCCTATGTGAATATACACTGAACAAAATTATAGACGCAACACTTTTGTTTTTGCCCCCATTTTTCACGAGTTGAACTCATGAAAAGGCCTATTTCTCTCAAATATTGTTCACAAATCTGTCTAAATCTGTGTTAGTGAGCACTTCTCCTTTGCCGAGATAATTCATCCACCTCACAGGTGTGGCATATCAAGATGCTGATTAGACAGCATGATTATTGCACAGGTGTGCCTTAGGCTGCCCACAATAAAAGGCCACTCTAAAATGTGCAGTTTTATCACACAGCGCAATGCCACAGATGTCGCAGGTTTTGAGGGAGCGTGCAATTGGTATGCTGACTGCAGGAATGTCCACCAGAGCTGTTGCTCGTGAATTGAATGTTAATTTCTCTACCATAAGCCGTCTATAAAGGCGTTTCAGAGAATTTGGCAGTACATCCAACCATCCTCACAACCGCAGACCACGTGTAACTGTCCATTATCATTTAGCCACTGACTAAATAGTGATAATGTCTATTCAGGCTGTCAGTTAGTACAGTGGGTGGCGGCAAGAGACTCTAATCTTTTATGTAATCTACCTCCAGCGAACAAATACTCTGGCATTGAGAGAGAATGCTGTTTCGATGGACTGAAGAATATGGATTATTTTAGCATCACCTGTCAGTATCGGGCATCTTTCATTGTGGATGGAGAGGAGTGCATACAGGCTTTCCTGCACTGCTGCACTGAGATGACCGCCCATCGCGAAGAGTCAGTTGAAGAAGTGATTCTAGCCCGCAGTAAGAGCATTTTCAATAATAGTGTACAAATTTCAACTTAAACTCACTCTTGCAAATCTGCTTGGAGTCAGATCGTGCTTCAGGTGTGTCTTGAGCAGGATAATTTACCCCAGAGATGTCACAAGTTTTGGTTCTACACTTGCAGAAAATACTTTGTAAAAAAGTGTTGGTTGTGTTTTGCGTAAATATATCAACCACATTTTCACCCTCAGGTGAAAGCGAGGAATTTGTGAACTCCGATGACATTGTAACACGTACACTCTTCCCTGAAAGTTGGCTTTGGGAGGAAGTGGTGTTACCCAAATGTTCATCACTGAACCGCCAGTGGTGAGTTTGACTTGCAGTTTCCAACAGTCATTGCTCAGCCAGTGATGCTCCTGTTTTAGTAAAAGATGATCTCTCTTTTAGTCAAACAACCACCTTACCCAGGGATGGACTCAAGCTGAAAGACTCCATAACAACCTGGGAAATCACAGCCATCAGCTTGTCCAGCACTCATGGTACAGACTCTTGTTGTAAACACAATTTGTTGTTGTAAACATACAATTCATATTAAAGGAATATTCACAGCCATTTCCAATCTTGAGTATTGTATTTGTGGCATGCTGTTGATTACCCCAGAAAATTTCATTGTGTGTTTTCTCTGTACTGTTCAGTCTCACTGGACCGCAATGCATGCCTTCTTTAAGAAGTTGCTCTCTTTTTTTCTCTACAAAGGTATCTGTGTGGCAGATGTCCAGGAGATGACAGTGCTGAAGAACTTCTTTATTGATCTAAAGCTGCCATATTCAGCCATACGCAATGAGCAAATTGAAATCAAGGCCATTATCCACAACTTGTACAGCAGAACAGTAAAGGTCAGATTGGATGATTTACCATCACACAGGCCCTCAGCATGATGCCACTGTCAGCCTTCCTTTCGTCATAAGGAATATTTGAGTTTAATTTCTTCTTGTAGGTACGTGTGGAACTGATGGAAACCAAAGACGTCTGCAGCCTGGCTAGCAAGAGAGGAAAGTTCCATACCATTGTGACGGTAGATGCTAAATCATCATTATCGGTCCCTTTTGTCATCGTCCCATTAGCTTTGGGACGCCACGCCATTGAAGTGAAGGCAGCTGCTGCAGGACGTGGGAATGATGGCGTGAAGAAAAATCTCCTAGTGGTGGTAAGAAAATGAGACCTTTTTGATCAAATAACAAGACAGTTCATTGTTGAGTGTAGGTTTAATGTAAACGGTACCCAAAAGATGACATAAAGAAATGAACCGACATTCATTCCCCTCAGCTTTCCTCAAGGTTTGAAGACAGCAAACCATGCACCCTTGCTAATTTCTAAGAATTCACATACGGATCTGAACTATATAGCACACACCCTTTGTTCTCTCTCTCTCTCTCTCTCTTTCTCACTCACTCATTTCATTTTTTTTTAGTCTGAAGGCGTTTTGACCAAACTTAATGAAAATCTACAAATCAGTCCTTCTAAGAAAGGTAAGGGGATTCCAACAAAACCTTTATATGGGTATTTTACTTAATATTTTGGAGTTGTTAGAAGTGTTTTCTTCTCATTCAGTGTTTTATGAATATTGCGAGTTTTATGATTTTTGTCTTGAGCCCTGGTAAATTTCTGACCCTGTTGTTAAAGGGTTAGTTCACTCAAAAATGCAAATTCTGTCATTATTTTAGAGAAGATTTGATGAATAAAGTCATTAATTTTGTTTTCGTTGTGCACAAAGGTATCCTCATAGCTTCATAAAATTACAGTTGAACCACTGATGTGACATGGACTATTTTATCGATGTCCTTACTACTTTTCTGGGCCTTGACCGTGGCAGTATCCTTGCTGTCTATGGGAGGGACAGAGAGCACTCGGATTTCATCAGAAATATCTTAATTTGTGTTCTGAAGATGAATGAAGGTCTTCAGTAATTAATGACAGAATTAGCATTTTGGGGTGAACCTCAGTGTCTCTCCTGGCCTCAATCAGATGCTAAATAACGATCACACCAGTCATTGAAATTCATGTCCTGCATGCAATAATAAGAGTGAAGTGTGACTGTACAGTTCTTGTCTTTCTGAAACAGGTGGTGAACATGTGGAGGTTATCAAGAGCCTTGTACTGAGGGACCAGGCGCCCAACACACCTGCAATCACATATATATCCGCAATAGGTGACTCTTCTGGTATCTGCTGTAAGTTTGTAAAATAAAATTAGGCCTTGTTTTTACCAGTATGTCAGTCTCTTGTGCACAGGAGATACAATTAGTATAACAATAGAGAAGGCTATTAGCGGTCAGGCCATGGGTTCCTTGATTATCCTGCCTGGTGGCTGTGGCGAGCAGAACATGATTGGCCTAACGATGCCTGTTATTGCAACATATTACTTGGACAAAACCAATCAGTGGCACACCGTGAGCGCTGGGCTGAGGCAGACAGCTGCTACGTACATCACGAAAGGTAAACTAAACACTGCAAAGTCAACTATTCTGCTCCTAAACATTTGTTTCATATAGTATGCCCCTCTTATTGTCTTGATGAACAGGTTACAATCAACAGCTGGCATATCGTAAAAGTGACGGGTCCTATGCCGCATATATTAGCCGTCCAAGCAGCACCTGGTAACTAATATATTTCTCAATATTTCTGCTTGGTCAATAAAAACTGTTACTCAAGAATCTCACCATAATTAAGACTCAATATTGTTTTTTTTTCTCCTAAAGGTTGACAGCATATGTTGCTAAAGTATTTGCCATGGCCAGTAACATTGTAAACATAGACCAGAATGTGATCTGCTCTGCTCTCAAGTGGCTCATACTGAACAAGCAGTTACCTGATGGTGTTTTCAGAGAAGATGCCCCAGTAATTACTGGAGGGATGACTGTGAGTGAGACCTGTTTTAAAATCTATAACACTGAAGTGATAGTTCACCCCAAAATGAAGATTGCTCATCTTTTACTCACCTTCATGTCGTTCTTAACCTGTACGACTTTCCTTCTTCAATTGAGCATTAATGGAAAAATTCAAGTCAAACTCCAAAAGTGCCAAAAAGTAGTCCGTATAGCTTATGCGTTATGTTCCAAGTACTCTTAAGCCCATAAGAGATGAGAACAGAACATCATGGCATTTTGATGCAGCAACTTTGAAGCTATAAGCTACTCTTATTTCTCTATGTGGGGCAACAATGACTAAAAGAAGCTATGTTTTCAAACATGTCCCTACACTGCTATTGCCATTGGCCAAATAATCCCACCACAAAATACTCATCGAGTTAGAAGTTGATGTTTTGAACCCTTCCCAGCAGGCATACAATGTCATAAGACGTTGATATTTGGTAAAATTTCGGTTGTGATTTTGGGTGACCAAAATTCAATGTCAATTCAACGTCTAATGTCAATGTTAATTTGATGTCCAATACCGACGTCAGCTGACGTTGATATTTGCTGTTTTTAAGTTGTGTAACCAAAATCCAATGTTAAGTCAACATCAAATTGCCGTCAAATACTGGTCAACCCGATTTTCATTCTCAAATAAAATGCAACGTCTGTCCGACGTCATGTCCAACGTCAACCTGGCATTATGTTGATGTCCTCTTCCTGCTCGGTTCAAACAAACAGAATGACTGTTTTCTTAGCAGATTAAGCTAGAATATGAAGAAAGCATTTTAAAATCAAACAGGGCTGAATGTGACAAAATAGCATGAATGAAATACGGTAATAAAGATGATGAAATAAACATACAGTGCTATTCTACCAGCTAGCCTAAGTACATGCTGTCCAAACAGCCTCTTTTTATGGATCATTTTATGATATTGAATTGAAGGGTTGAACTGAAACTTATCCAAATGCGGTTCTGTTTTGCTTTGTTGCTAAGTTTTGAGTCTCCGCCCACACAGAAGTCACCGCCGAACATCAACCAGAAAGCTTGTTAGTGGTCAGCGCTACCAATTCGCATAGGGAGATTTTTTTTGTTGCTGGATGTTTATTTGGTGAAATTCAATATTGCTCCGTTTCTCATTGAAATGACTGGATTTCACACACAAAATTTTACAGAGCAATGGTAAATGTGACCATACCTTTACTCGCACCTTTAATTGTTTCTAATATCACAATTTCATCATTGTGCACAGGGGAACGTACGTGGGGAAAATTCACAAGCATCCATGACGGCTTTTGTGCTCATTGCCCTGCAGGAGGGGAAAAGCATTTGTGCCGGCCAAATCTCAGTAGGTCCTGCTAGTCTTTGAGTTAAAATGAAACGCTTGAAAAAGCTAACGTGTTTCTAGCTCAATTTGTATATATTTGTAATGCAACTCCATGTAATTTATTCTCTCCAATCAATTTTTTTTCTTTAGAGTCTTGACAGTAGCATACATAAGGCCATTGTGTACCTCAGATCTCAGTTACATCTTCTGACAAATCCTTACGCAGTGGCAATGACATCTTATGCTCTTGCCAATGAAAATGCACTTGACAAACAAGTCCTATTGAGAAAAGCCTCTGCAGGTAAAGATACAGCCATTTCTGTTGAATTCATGTGAACGGTAAATTTAACCTGTTCAGAAAATAATGTGCGTTGTCTGTTTATCTGTGCTTAAATGTCAGTGCTGCACCCATTTCACCCTAACAGCATTAATATTTCTTGTTGTACTTGCCTAAATGATTGCATAACAACATTACATTTACATTACATTACGTTCAATAAAGACTAAAGATACAAGCTTATAATGAAATGAATGATGACTGGCATAAACAAATCAACAATGACGATACAATATAAAACTAAAAGTCAACAAGTATAAAAGCTGATTGTTTTTCACATTTGCTCTCCATTAACAAAAAGTGTAGATGCTTTGAAACAATCTGTATGTTGAAAAGCACTTTACAAACAAAACATAATTAAATTATTCTCAAACAGATGAAAGTCACTGGCCTGTCCCTGAAAGCAGTAGCTTTACTTTAGAGGCTTCGGCCTATGCGCTTTTGGCTCTCGTAAAAGCTCAAGACTTTCAGAGTGCAGCTCCCATCGTAAACTGGCTCAACAACCAGAGGCAGTACAGTGGAGGATATGGCACGACTCAGGTTTGTAGTCTACATCCAGCATGCACATCTGCATTGCACATCTGTCCACATGTTCAATATGCAACATTTAAGAAAAGACCATAAACAATTTAAGACCAAAAAGGTGAAGCCTACACATCCGTTCAAACTTGTCTCCTCCATCCCAGGCCACCATCATGGTGTTTCAGGCCGTAGCGGAGTACAGGATTCAAATGAAAGAAATAAGGCAGTTAGACCTGGAGATGACGATCCAAGTGGATGGCAGCCGGCAGCCGATTGTGTGGAAGTTCAGCAAAGACAACTCTTATCTCGCACAAACAGAAAAGGTGAGTTTGTGCCGAAAGTAAGTATTCACTTAAACACGGTCAGTTATCTCTTAAGTGAACATCAACAGTTAAGTACAGTCGGTTATGTCTTAAGAGAATTAGGGGTGTGAACCTACACTGGTCTCACGTTTGGTTCAATTACGATTATCATGTCATCGATTCAGTTCAATTCGATATCACGATGCATTGATGATGCACTGCATCCTCAATTTTAAATTTTACTTCACACGTATAAAATTTTGTCAATAAATAGCGTGTGTCTTTTCCAGGTCGTGCTTACCAGCTTGTTCATAAAAGCCGAAATGTGCCCAGATGTCGGCTTTTAAAGTAGTTGGAGCATTTTTAATTACTCGCACTCGCGTCTCGCCTCCTTCCACGTATGCGACAAATGACGTCAGAAAAGCGTCAGTACATTATAATCGGTTATGGTCTATTACTGAACCGATACCGAATCGTCCACGTCTGCATCGCGATGCATCGTAGAAATGATTAATTTCGACACCTCTAAAGAGAATATCAACAGTTGATAAGAACTAATGTGTTTCATTACAGTGGATTGGTGTATTAGGTCTTAAAGTGCCCACAGCCTAATATACCTGGTGCTGTCTGTTTCATTAATGTTAATCAAACAAGGACTTTAACAAGGATTAATCTATATTTCATTTATGCAGTTAAGACTATACACCAAGTTAAAGGGATAGTTCACCCAAAAATTTACATTTTGTATGTGATACTCTCCAAAATGGTGCTATAGGGTGACGCAGAGAAGACAGATTGTTGAATAAAGTTGTCATTTTTGTTTTCTTTGTGCACAAAAAGTATTCTCATAACTTCATAAAATTACAGTTGAACCACTGATGTCACATGGATTATTTTAACTATCTCCTTGTTACGTTTCTGAGCCTTGATCATGTAAGGATCCTTGATGTCTATGGGAAGGTCAGCGAGCTCACGGAATGCATCAAAAATATGTTAATTTGTGTTCCAAAGATGATTGAAGGTCTTACAGGTTTGGACATGAAGGTGAGTAATTAATGACAGAAATTTCATTTTTGGGTGAACTATCTCTTTAATGCAACAAGTCACAACATATTGTATGAGCGACGATCTTTGATGTATACCTGGTTTAAGATTAAACTTCTATTTTTCAATCTAATATTACTCCGCTACATTTGATATATTTTATCAAGATGAAAAAAATTATATATAATGTATTTATTCTTATTCTTATTATTATGTAGCAAATTATCTCAAAGGGGAAATATTTATAATTAATTATAACTGGTTATGATTAATAATAAATGTTTAGATTAGATCTTAGAATTAACTGTAACAGAATCAATATTACAATTATTTGATCGGTCCCATCCACAAAGCAGGCAATGTAATTATTTATCAATTCTAGGAAAGATTATTTTCCTGACCAAGGAAGAATAGCTTTCCTACTTTATGCAGTATTAGCAGTAATTTAACATGTAGCAACATTCAGTGACCCCGAATTGTGAGCAGCACACAGAGACAATCAATTGTGAATATAAGGGATTTAATACATGAAACTATAGCTAACATACAACTAAACTAAGCAAAACACATATATACAGAATGAAGGAAAGTAAGGAAAGAGAGAGAGAAGAACAAAAGAATGGCAGTATTTAACATCAATTAACCACAGCCCAATGAGAATCATCAGAGAATCAAAAATTATCTTCAAAAATCACCTTGATAAAGGGGCCTAAACTTGGACACGCATCTAAATAGTTGGAACGGTTACTTGCATTGGCTTTGTTGCTGCAACAAGAGTCCGGATGCGGTGGAAGACGGAGGTTCTTGATGAGTTCGTTAGAAGTGAGCTGGAGACCTTTGTCTGGTTCTTCTGAAGATCAGAGAGTCCACAGTGAATCAACAAAGTTTCTTGAAGGTAAAACTGCAGGAAAGTCAAACTCAAGAGGAGAGTCTTGAAGAGTCCCGGAGAGTGTCCGTCTCAAGAAGAAAGGTTTAAACAATGATTAATCTGAGTTAGAGTCTTTTAATAGTTCCTAGTCACACCCACCTTTGGATGGAATAGCCAATACCAGGCGTGAATTTTTGAGCGGGATAAGTTTTCTTTGTCTCCATTTATGGACCATTTGCATGTTTATTGCTTGTCTGGAGGATTGGTGCAGTTTTACCCAAAATATAGTACACATAGTATGATGCATTTCACGATCACATAGTGTGCATCATTGTTTGAGGAATAAAGACCAGATCATTTTGATACCAAAAGAGAAGTATCTAGAAGATATTAAACAAGAGATACATTCATACACCTGAATATAAGCATTTAGAGTTTAACTAATACAAATAACGAGTGGTAAGTAGGCTAATGTAATAGGGAAACATACAAACACATGCATATACCAGATACATTTGTAAACGATTAATTATAGTCTAAATAAATAACATGTCTTTATGTATGTGCGTTATTGTGAGCATGAGGGTAGTTCGCTAACTATGTCCCGAGCGTGACTGGCTTCTCACTGGAATGCCTTTGAAGTCCAATGGGGAGACCAGAGAGTTGATCTATTTAGCATATTTTTGATAGTTGGGGGGGGGGGGCATTGGCAATTTAGCACCAATATAAATGTAGAATGTGGGGCCAAGTCTGTAAATTATATGCAAATGTCAAAAGGCTATAAGAGTCTCGAAGATATAAAGCCTAAATTATCAACAATGATCCTAAGCTTATTTTATCAACAGATTCCATCCAACAGGCATATCACTATCAGTGCCAAGGGTTCTGGAGAGACCTCTGTAACTGTGAGTGACTGAAGAAAGCAATAATCGGAGATAAATCGGACCTTATATACTGTCTTTAATTGTGTTTTGTGTTGTTTTCTCCTCTGCAGGTTGTGACTGAGTACTATGCAAAACCAAAAGAAAGCAAAAGTACTTGCAAGAACTTTGAGCTTGCTTTGGCTTTTGAAAAGGCTAATAAAGGTTAATAATTTAATGCAGCTCTGTCACTGTTGTCATTTGGTGGTTATGTTTTGCATAAAAAGGAAAATGAAGCCCTTTTGCTTACAGTGCGAAATGTTGTAATACTTTTTATTTCATTAAAAATGTGTAATTGTAAAATGTGAAATCTTGATGGTCCTAAAATTGGCTTCATTTTCTTGATTCAAAACAAAATATTATATATATAATGAAACAAAAGTTTGCTATTTTTTGGGTTGGAATATGCCTTACCTGTTGTAATAATTGACCATTACTATCTTTATTCACATTTATTTATTTGGCACATGAATTATAACAAATATGGAAAATAACAGGAAATGTATCTTCTTCTTTTTTTAGTAACATATCAAGGAGCAACTGAGAGTTACAAACTCATTATAAATACCAGGTGAGTTTTGGAGATCTTTCTGAACCCCTTATTTTTGCTGTGCCAGTAGAGCTAAAGAAATCTCACATTTGCTTTGATGACTCCACAGATATCTGTCTGCTGACAGAGACGCCACCATGTCTATATTGGACATATCATTACTGACAGGATTTGTTGTGGATGAGAATGATCTTAAGGCGGTATGAATCACATTTCTATGATTCACATTTGCATTATTCACATTTGCTTTTGACAAAATGAAATTAAGAACTTCAGGTGTGTTTAATTGCAATGTGCATATAGTGTTAGTCCCAACAAACTGCTTTTTTTCCACTACAAAAAAGTTGAGAAACACAGACTCTATGTACACCAACTGTGCAAACTGTGGTAGCAAACTCTTTCTGTTATGTAATAATTTTAAATCACAACTATGTTGTATTATAATAACTATGTTCTATTATAATATTGTATATTATAACTATAGCAAGAACAACATTTTAGTATATTAAAACATACCATTAGTGCAAAGGTGGGTTGTATTAATATTGCTTTTTCCTGACATTCTTGGTGTAATTTTTTGCTTGATTTTCTCACAAATTACATACTCCGTGCTCCACTGGATGTTACAGTGGCCACATTGTCAAACGTTCCAATACTAACTTGTTTCTTTTTGTAGCTGTCAACTGGACATGACAGGATGATTCAGAAATTTGAGATGAACAAGCAGCTTTCAGAGCGAGGATCCCTCATCCTCTACCTGGACAAGGTGTCTGTCTCAGTTTTACATTGAAAACACTAATATAAAAGTGTTGTAATGTAAAAAACAAAAAATGGTGCCATCATTACCAAAGGCTTAGTGTGGCTATTATCAAGAGAACAGGACATATAGTCCTAACTACTATAATTAGTAATTACTGTGAGAATGACTACATCAATTCTATTAATATTATCTGTTAATATTAAAATGATTTGGGGTAACACAAATACATCTGCAAGTGCACACACACACACACCTGCATGCTTACTATAAGGTGACTGCTGTCTGCATTTAACACTCTCTGCAGATTTCTCATACCAGGGAAGATAGGATTTCATTCCGGCTGCACAGAATAATGAATGGAGGCTTCCTTCAACCAGCAGCAGTCACTGTATATGAATACTACTCTATAGGTATGAAGCTGATGTGCATGCAAACGTGTGTTAAGCAATCGCACTTGCCTTTTTAGTCTGACAATGCGACAGGCCAAACATATTTATAAAAACAAAAAAAAGAAATCCCATACACTTACATTGAATGAGGAACATGAGATCTGGGAGTGGCTTCTTTTTGATTTGGGCAAGTAAAGAAACTAATAACCATTACCGTTTAAATGGTCATTGTGGAGGTTGCGCTTGCGCATGTGTGTGTGCTTGTTTGGTACTCTGTTACTGGAAAAAGAAAAAATGTGAGTAGAATTACATTTAGAATGGTCTTGTTTGCCATTTGAAACCACCATGTCACTAAACATTTCTCTCTTCACTCTGCTCTTCACAGAGCGCACTGTGTTCCCGCCCCTATTTACATATGTTTTCCCCATTGGCTATGGTATTAGCATCCAATAAAGTTGTTGCAAAAAGTATTCCAGCGTAAATCTATTAAAATAAACATAGCCACTGAATCATTATTAAACAACAATCTTTATTCATTAAAAATATATAAACAAATTTATTACACAAATTCTAAAAAAAAAAATCTCAATGAGCCACTGACACTTTATATTGTATTTGACTTGTTTTGACATTATTTTCACGGCTGACTACTTTAATATTTCTGATGCTGCAGGACAATGAACATTACTTGACCCATGTCATTCTTCCATGTTTAGAAAATCGCTGTGTGAGGTTTTATCATCCCACCAGGAAGGAAGGAGCTTTTCAGAAAATCTGTAAGAACGATGTGTGTCAGTGTGCCGAAGGTAGCGTGTTTCAGTGTAATAATAATTCCAAAAAAAAAATAAAGTGCAAAGAAGACATATAAAGTTATACCTTTAATCTACAGCAGGTTAATTTTTCTTTCCATTGCTGAAACAGAAAACTGCAGCCTTCAAAAGAAGGAGAAAATTCTTGAGGCTCACCGTAATAAGAAAGCCTGTGATCCTAAAATAAATTACGGTAATTTATTATGTGTGTGTGCATGTTTTGGTGCAATGAGTGAGTTTTTTTCATATATACTGTAATTATTAGTTAATGTCGTGATCAGTAAGATGCTACATTAATCTAATCAATTTCTACAGTTTATAAAGCTGTTGTTTTGAGAGAACATGAGGATGCCTTAACAGTCTATTACGATGTGAGGATTGAACTTGCCCTCAAAACAGGTATAACTCCTCACTCTTCTGTCATTTTAATGTTATGCTTATTTCAGCAGTAAGGTGCAAAGTGATTTACAGATGTTCTTCTGATAAATGTATAAGTTCAATCCATACAAAACAAGCTACTCACGTCTGGTCTTAAAGGGGTCATATGATGCTGCTAAAAATAACATTATTTGGTGTAATGAAATGTGCTTATGCGGTTTAAGGTTAAAAAAACACATTATTTTCCATATAATGTACATTATTGTTTCTCCTCTATGCCCCGCCTTTCTGAAACATGTCGATTTTTACAAAGCTCATCGGTCTGAAAAAGCGAGGTGTGCTGTGATTGGCCAGCTATCCAGTGCGTTGTGATTGGCCGAATGCCTCAAGCGTGTGACGGAAATGTTACGCCCCTCACCATACTGTGATGCCGTGTCCGTCCGAAGCAACGAGACAAAACCATTAAAACCCATTATAAACTAGGCATTTGTTGCATCCAGTGGGGACATAATTACTGATTATAATGACTTATACTGTCTTTTTAAACATTGCATTGCGTATCACACTGCATAAATATAAAACCATGTCTGCATTTGTGATCAGAGAAACAACAAGCGCTACTCTACACTGCTCAAAACTCACGTTTGAATCATTATTGGCAAATTATTTAAATATAAAAAACGTACTTCTAGGATGTGAGTCAGAAGCGCCAGACTGTCCTTGCAAAGTTGGCCAAACTGCCCAACTTTATAGAAACAGCCTTTGTGCCACAGGCTACTGTAGGCTACTGGTTCAGGAAACAGTCCCCATCCTCCATAAAATCTGAATATTTGGGTTGAACTGTTCTGGAACATTGCTGTAAATACAACTTTACCACTGATTTCTAGTTGTGTCCTCTTTTGGAAGGCCAAACAAAGTAGTTTCGCTTTCATATACTATTCCAAAACAACTAATTTTTGAAAGTAGCCTACTGATTTATTATGGATGGCGATATGCAATTTTTTAAAAAAATCAGATGCTTGATTGTAATGTTTACTTCAGAGTAACCTTAAGTTCAGTTTTCCAATTATTCAAGCTCAGCAGGATTTAAAGTTAAAATCAAATAAAAGTAAGCAAAATAGCATCCTTATTTTTGGAGAGAAATGTGCATTTATGTATAGCACAGCACATCAGTCTGTAGTTCATCACCTCATAGTGACACTGAGCATACTGGTATATAAATGTCAGAATGAACTTTGTGGAATGAGTGCACATGCAGTAACAAGTAAATTTTTAATGCTTCTCTATGCTGTTTTAAAAAAATTGTAATGTAGGCCTATTATATAAAAGACTTCTGTAGTTGTTTTAAGATTTGAACTTTAATGGTCTTTATCTTACCAGACACTGGTGATTTTTTGCCATGTGTCAGTGATAACTCCGAGCAAGAGAGAGAACATGTCACATGTCATACACATGAATTTGTGTAGGTCCAGAAATCGACGTGGAGGGGGAGCAGCGTACCTTCTCCTTACAGATCTCTTGCAAAGAAGCTTTGGATCTGAAGCGAGGTGAGAGCTATCTGATCATGGGCCAGGCTGATGATGTCCAACTGGAGGGCAGAATGTAAGTACATTTGACCTGTGATCCAAAGTGTGTGTGCCCTGATCTGTGAATGTGCATCTGTATTAATAACAGAGCTTGAAATATGAAATACTTTAGAATGGTCAAATGTATACAAACAGTCTCTTTTAAGTAAAATTCCTCTGATGTCTCCCAGCGGTCAGTATGCACTGGGCGAGAGGACATGGCTGGAGTTCTGGCCCAATTTGGAGGAGAGCAAGACTAGCGAAGAACTCAAAGAAAAATACAACGGCATGTTGAGTCTCCAGCAGGATCTGCGCTTCGGCTGCAGCTAATAAGTCAAATGCCAGACTATTGCTTTGAGATGCTCAGTGACTAAATGAAACAGAAAATCAGTATAGCTTCATTTTCAACTTTAAATGTATGTAATACATGAGTTATGAGTTAATTTTGACTGTTGCTTTTTTTTTTCGCAATTATCCTGTTATTCAGCTATGATTAATGCATACCTAAGCATGACTTGCTTACACCACCATTCTTAAGGTGTTTGGGGCACATGCATGTCTAAGCAAATTTCCATAATAAATATGGTTAAGCAAGATCCTCTGTTCTGATCATCTCCTTATTCACTATTCCAAAACAACTAATTTTTGAAAGTAGCCTACTGATTTATTATGGATGGCGATATGCAATTTTTTTAAAAAATCAGATGCTTGATTGTAATGTTTACTTCAGAGTAACCTTAAGTTCAGTTTTCCAATTATTCAAGCTCAGCAGGATTTAAAGTTAAAATCAAATAAAAGTAAGCAAAATAGCATCCTTATTTTTGGAGAGAAATGTGCATTTATGTATAGCACAGCACATCAGTCTGTAGTTCATCACCTCATAGTGACACTGAGCATACTGGTATATAAATATCAGAATGAACTTTGTGGAATGAGTGCACATGCAGTAACAAGTAAATTTTTAATGCTTCTCTATGCTGTTTTAAAAAAAGTGTGATGTAGGCCTATTATATAAAAGACTTCTGTAGTTGTTTTAAGATTTGAAAGCAAATTCACAAAAATCCACAATGAAGACAAGAATTATTTTACTGATATTCACCAGTATATAAAGAAAGTGGCATAATGAGCTTTGCTGTTTGTCACTAAGAAAAAAACAACAACTCTATATTTTTACAGAAACATATGTTGTATTAAAATAGATGCATTTAATATAACTATAAGACCAGTAAGAAAAATAGTTTTTTTTTTACAGTCGAGTTTGGCCCCAGGTTAAAATGAAGTTTTTGCGAAATAAATGAGGGGGGATTCCTTGAACCCAACATTTTTGTTGAGAAGCTGTACAGTTCATCAAAGTTTGACAGTCAGCAGTATGTAAATTCTAGGGGAAGTTCTCTATATTAAACCCTGCACTCGTCCTCCCGAGGTCCACAGCTGAAGAGAAGTGATCATGGAACTAGTGAGTGTTTATAAAAATGACAACCACGAGACTTGCAGCAAGTACAATGAGATGGGACTGGACAGAGATGGAGATACTTATGCAAACAAGGATCGGAAAATCAGCTACACTGAAGCAAGAGCTCGAAACCACAGTAAGAGTAAGTGTAGTGTGATGCAGAAGTCATATGCATATGTTCAGGAGTGCACTTTAAGATCTTTGTAATAGTGAACATATTCCTTAAAGTGGAAATGAAGCAGTCAGTCAAGTTTACATTATTTAGGAAAATAACTTACATTTTAATAAAAAAATATATAGCATTAATGTTATATATGATTAATGTAACCATTTTAAAGAAAAAAGGTTGTTTTGTCATAGCTTTTGGAGCAAGGGCGCCGCCATCTTTCAGTACCACCGCGTGTGACGTCACAGGGTTGGTTCGCTCCGTTGGCCAGTGAAGTAATACAAGCAATTCTTTACATTTGAACACACGTTTGTTTTGAAATGGAGGAAGACGAACTTGAAAGCACTGTTGAGTCCATAATAAATGTAATTGCCTATGCATTTGAGCCAATACGGCAATGGGACCGAGCAGTATTAGGGGTTGAAGAAGTCATGAACCTGCTGGTTTGGGGTAAAGTGCGGATCGGAAACAATACTCGTTTACGTGGAAACTCCTCAACACTGTCATTCTGGCGTGCTTTTGTGTGCATTTGCTGATGAAGGCGCGAAAGAAAGCTCAATTTGGTAGCCTACTCACGTGCTGTCCAAGCCCAGCTGTGGCTTTGTGTGTGTGTGTGGCACCGCCGGCGCGAACAGAAATGATCTATCACAATGTGTGAGTACCGCATTTAAATCTCTTTCAGAAAAGGTCTATCACAGCGTGTAAGTACCACATTGAAATCTATTTTGTGCTGTCTCACGCTTGAATGGCTTAAAACACTTTAATATTTAAACTGACAAGGCTTAAAACACATGAGAATGATCAACTTTATTGAGGAAGCAGCACTGGTCCGATTGTTCAGATAGGTGATTAGTTAAACACTATGTCCTGTTAACAGCAGGAAAGCTGTTTGTATTCAAGCTAATATTCGCAGGTGAACATAAAATATGATACTGGTGAACCAGTCAGTGTAATGCATATGTCTTAATGGTCTGACATAACAATAAATTGCGACATGAATGATATTGCATGAAGTGTTGTTTGTTTACATCACGTTGCGCCTCGCAGCTGAGAAAAGCCAGTTACAGGACAACTTCAGCTCTTTGAGTCAGAAGAAACTGGAGCTGGACTCCA
>NW_015506905.1:142961-143273 GCF_001515645.1 Sinocyclocheilus grahami
TCTGTTAATGAATGAGAGAAATCACACTTATTCCTTGTTATTCCTCTCCACACACAGAGGTTCATATCTTCATTCACCACAGAGAGAGTGTGGATTGGTTTGTCTGACGCAGAGCAGGAGGGCAACATGAAATGGGTGGATAATTCACTGCTGAATAGAGGGTAAGGGCTAAAAATCAACCTCTTCCACTAAACTTCCACAAACACCTAACTAAAACCACTTTAAATACTGTAAATTCTATTAAGAATATTATTCTCTCTCTTACATTTATATTTACATTTAGTCATTTAGCAGACGCTTTTATCGAAAGTG
>NW_015506905.1:143464-152088 GCF_001515645.1 Sinocyclocheilus grahami
GATAAAGTAGAATTAAAATAGAATAGAAACTGCTAGAGTTAGAGGATCAAATAAAGATGGAAGATATGTGTTTTTAGTAATTTCTTGAAGATGGCTAAGGACTGCTCGGATTGATTTGGGCAGGTCATTCCACCAGGAGGGAACAGTTAATGAAAAAGTATGTGAAAATGATTTTGTGCCTCTTTGGAATGGCACATTAATGCGTCGCTCACTTGCAGAACGCAAGCTTCTAGAGGGCACATAACACTGACGTAATGAATTTAAGTAAAGGGGTGCAGAGCCAGTGGTGGTTTTGTAGGCAAACATGAATGCCTTGAATTTTATGCGAAAATACTGAAAAAAAAAGATCTTATTGTCTCTCTTATTCTTTTCTAAATTTTCACTTCTGCTCAAGCTTCTGTATTACTTTAGTTTATTCTCAAAACATGCTGTTATACTGTGAGTATTGTTGATTCATAAATTTGTGCTCTTTAAAAACTGAACATGTGATACATGTTATTCAGGTTCTGGTTCCCAGGTGAGCCAAATGACGAGCATAGTCATGAGGACTGTATTGAAATGATTCCTTCAAATCTGATCCTGAACAACTGGAATGATCTGCCATGTTCAGAGAAGAGAAAAGGTGTTTGTGAGAAATAGGGTTCATCTCATCTTGTCATGGTTTTGCTTCTATATATAATATAATCATTATTATTGTGAATGCATGCACTCTTAAAAATAAAGGCGCTTAATAGGTTCTTCACAGCGATGCCATAGAAGAACCATTTTTGGTTCCACAAAGAACCATTCAGTCAAAGGTTCTTTAAAGAACCATCTCTTTCTTACCTTTTTATAATCTGAAGAATCTTCTTTTGCCACAAAGAACCTTTTGTCAAACAGAAAGGTTCTTCAGATGTTAAAGGTTCTTTATGGAACCATTTAGGTAAAAAAAGGTTATTCTATTGCATCGTGAAGCACCTTTATTTTTAAGAGTGTATTTTTTGATTGAGGTCCATGTCTTTAAATAAACTGTCAATTATGATTTTTTTAGAAAGAAAATGTGAAATTGTCATAATTTTCTTAATGCTTTAATAATATTCTGTATTTCATGGCGTGTATCAGGGCGATCTGAGACACCAAACCTCTGATGTGTTCATGTTTTGCTCCAAAACAAGCAGCTCTGTATTAATATGATCTTATTCTAACTGTTATCATGTTGCTCATTTGTTGCTCTGAAGTGTTGAGGAGACAATCACAGTAAAAGTCTATTGAGTGTATATTGTGTCTGTAAAACTGCTTTTGAGTTGAATTGCTTTCTGTTTGAATAAAATGTTCAATTACTGTCATTACCATATTAAACTTGCCATTTTTGTTGTCATTTCATACAATATTCTTGAGTATCTGGTTTATGACTCCATGGCAGGGGCGTCCAAACTTTTCTTTTTAAAGGGGGCCAGGTTCGACAATGTGGACAGTCCGGTGGTGGATGCTTATTCTTGACCTTTAGTGAACTGATGCACACTGATCACTAATAAAGAAAAACTGTATACAGATCAGCAGGAAAGCCCCTATTGGATTTTACCTTTGACACTGCGGTTATGTCACAGATCAAGCTGGAGCCAACAGGTTAGTTAAGGATAAACAGGTTTATTGACAGGAATTCCAGTGGTAGAATGACTGAAACAATGAATGGGGAGTATCCAACTCAATAGATAGTTATGTGAGTCTTAGCTTGGTTAAGCAGATGGTTTTCCTTTTGTAGGTTTGTGGAGAGTATGGGATCCAGGAATGAAGGAGATCGATGAAGGAGGAACCTCGGGAATATAAGGGTAAGTAGACAGGTCAATAGCATAGAGAGAGTCTGGTAAGTTCAGTGTAGTGAACGGTAGACTGGACAGTGAGTGACTGGAAGGAGCATGCTTTTGAATGTTGGCTTGATTGCAGATGACAGGTGCGGGGAATTAGAACTCAGGTGAATGTAATCTGTTGTAATTAGTGGCAGGTGATTGTGGAGACTCGCTGACATTACCCCCTCCTCCAGGGGCGGCTCTTGATGCCCTCAAGCGGCGACGGGGGTGACCACAGCCTCTTTGAGGAGTTGGTGCTGGCATGAGAGTGGTGTGAAGTGCATTGACCAGCTCCTCAAGGACATCCGCGGGAGTGGGTGGTCGGGGATCCATGGAGGTATCTGTTACGGTCCGGTCTTCTGTCACAGATCAAGCCAGAGACAACAGGTTAGTTAAGGATAAACAGGTTTATTGACAGGAATTGCAGAGGTAGAATGACTGAAGCAATGAATGGTGCGTATCCAACTCAATAGACAGTTATGTGAGTCTTAGCTTGGTTAAGCAGATGGTTTTCCTTTTGTAGATTTGTGGAGAGTATGGGATCCAGGAACGAAGGAGATCGATGGAGGAACCTCGGGAATCTAAGGGTAAGCAAACACAAGTCAATAGCATAGAGCGAGTCTGGTAAGTTCAGTGTAGTGAACGGTAGACCGGACAGTGTGTGACTGGAAGGAGCGTGCTTATGAATGTTGGCTTGATTGCAGATGACCGGTGCGGGGAATTAGAACTCAGGTGAACGTGATCTGGTGTAAGCAGTGGCAGGTGATTGTTACAGTTACAGAGAGGCGTTGAATCTTTGACTCAGAAGAAACTGTAGTTAGAAAGCAGAGTCACGTCTCTCAGTGATGAACTAAGCAAAAAAGCATCTAAACGATGTTAGTACAAATCTGTTTTTCTTCGCTGTCTTTTATGCACACAGTTTTAAAAGATGAGTTTGTCTGTGTGGTCCAGATTTTTTTTCCACTTCCACTGAAGCGAAGAGCTGGTCTGACAGCAGGCAGTACCACAGGGATCATGGTGGTGATCTGGTCATTATCAACACTGAAGAGTAGCAGGTGAGTTCAGTGGCAATCATTCAATTCATTGCCTCTGATCTTGTGACTTTGACCTGTATTACTCTTTTGACCCTCACTTTCGCACCACACATCAGGTCTTTTATTATGAGATTGCAGCAACCTATCATTTCAGGAAGCACTGCCTCTGTGCGTGTTAAAGGAGAGGTGATGGAATCAACCTTTTTTTTTTTTTTTTTTACACAGAGACATATACCTTCATTCATTAAAGAAAGTGTGTGGATTGGTTTGTCTGACTCGGAGAATGAGGGCAACATGAAATGGGTAGATAATTCTCCACTGAATCAAGGGTAAGACAAAGAAAACCACATGTTCTTTGGGCATTTGTTTGTAGGTGCATCTTTCTTCTCATATCTGCTTCCTGAGTACTTTTATTTTTAGCTGTACAGGAACTGAATCTGACTTTTTTTTTAAGGCTTTGGAGCCCAGGTGAGCTGAACAGCTTTCAGGGTACAAATGAGGACTGTACTGAACCGCTTCCTACAAGAGACAGCGTGAACAATTGGAATGATCTGCCATGCTCATTGATGAAAAAATGGGTTTGCGGGATTTAGCATCCATCTGTTTCTTCACCTTTGTTTTTGTTTAGCTTTTTTTGTGATTGCATTTTTGGTGAAGATTGTTTAAAGGAAAACTCATTTATTAACCGGTTTTATGTTTTATATATATATATATATATATATAGTATTATTTTTTTTTATTTCATGTGCCTTCCAATATCAAGAGTGTAAGATAAAATCTAAGATATATCTAAGATAAAACATGTTAGAAGAAAAAAGTTGTTTTCCTCCTCCAGAAATAAATACATGAAAACATCCTGAGAAGCATCCTGTTTCTTTTACTCTGTGTCTGTGCTGTAGATTAACTAGATAAAGTTTTTTTATTTTATATATATATATATTCTGTAATTTAAAACACGAGTGGAGGAGAAATGTACAATTTTACTTTTTTATTTATCTATTGCTTTAAAAAACTCACAACACTCATATTCATATCCTATATATCTTGAGACTGTATTTTTTATTTCTCTCAATTTAAGAGAAGAGTTTTGCTGAGAAATTTCTTACAAATGATGGCAATGAAGAGCATTTATTACTATAATATTACAAAATGGCAAAGGCACTAGATGGCGCTAAAAATCATTCTCACACTGTATATTAATATGCAGTGGACAGTTTATCATGTGTTCATGTTTAGCTCCATCACAAGCAGCTCTTTTAATATGACGTTATTCTAGCTGTTAGATATATTTATCATGTCTGTGAGGCATGTATTTGCTGAGTTTTGGTTCATTTTTGTGAAGTGCGCCTGTTCAAAATGAGACTGCAGAAAGCGCATCATGTTTGTTTTCTTTATTTATCTATGATTTTATGAAAGCACAAAGTTTTGTTGATATTGTGAGTGCACACAAATAAAAGTAGACCATTTACAGTTACGAATGATGTATTACTCTTACCTTTATGAGTAAAAATGAGACGTATCCACTTAAAAAAATGCAAGTGATCGCGCTGGCGCCTCCATGTCCTGCAAAGCGCGCTTCAGCTTCCACTCTCCGCAAACTATTAGATATAGTGCACATTTATCTAGGTTTAACGTTTAAACATTGTTATATGCCGCTGGCCGCTTGGTCGTTACTTTAAAAACAAAAACTTATATTCAACGAACAAAAAATGCTCCAAACGTTTTTCAAAATTAATGTAATAAAAAAACAAAACAAAATATAATCACTTTGCCATTACATACAAAACTGAAATATTTTAATAGCTGAAACAGTAGTATACTGTAGGCTGTTTTGGGAGAAGCTGTCAGACACGGGCCGGGCTAGGGCCTGAGCATCTCAAAAACCCTAGTCTGAAAAAGTTTGGATATTTGTCCTTCCGTAGCCTACTTCATCTTTAACTTTCTCAAGAGTGATCGCACATTTCACAAGATCCATTTCAGCTGTCACAAGCTGAGGGTGAAGCTTATGCCGAGTTCACACTGCACGATTTTAGCCCGATTTTTCACTCGCCGACAGGTTTTGTGAAATCGCCGACAAATGCCCGACATCGGAGGCAAATCGGTGCTCGTTCACGCGAGTGACAATCACACAGTGTGAATTATCAAAGATGCGATCTGAGAGAATCGCAGACACGTCGCCGACGTCCGCAAAATATTTGGCATGCTATATATCTGTAGCTGTCGGCGATTCACAATCACGCTGTGTGAAATGAGTTCTGACTGAAAACTACATCGGCGATGACCTACAGCCAATGAGAGACCAAGATACAGGGCCGAGGGAAGTTCGGGGAGGAGTTATAGACCAGAATATCAGTATTTTACAGAGGTGGGACTTTCAAGTCACAAGCAAGTATTCAAGTCAAATCCCAAGTCCTCAAAGAGTTAAAGTTAATGAGATAATTAAGTGACTAATTAAATGATGATTGTGAATTAGTGATGAACAGCTGCTGTTAACAATCAAATCATTGAAGAAAAGAGAAACACAAGAACTACATCTGACTTCAGCCACAGCCTTAGATGAAGTCAACTGACTGTCGCCGATCCATCGTGCAGTGTGAACACAACAGCAACTGAATGCTACCCCAGATAGTCACAACGGCGATCCGACGAGTTTGAACATCGTGCAGTGTGAACTCGGCATTACCCAGTCAACACGTAAGATCATGCGATGATCACAGTGACATCACATCATTCTCATAGTGTGATACTCACAGTGTGAGTAATATGCAGAGGTGGGACTTTCAAGTCACAAGCAAGTCTTCAAGTCATATCAAGAGTCCTCAAAGAGTTGAAATTACTGAGATAATTAAGTGACTAATTAAATGATGATGTGCATTAGTGATGAAAACCGGCTGTTAACAATCAATATCATTGAAGAAAAGAGAAACACAAGAACTACGTCTGACTTCAGCCACAGCCTTGGAGGAAATCAACTGAAAAAAAACCAAAACACGATGCCACCATAATTGTGGTCAAGGTTTGCTTTAGTTGGGCTCATGACTCTTATACTAATATACTCATACCTATTTAAAACATTTGTGCATTGCTGAATCAAACCTTGAAGCAGCAGATTAACTTACACTTGCTGCTTATAACTCATGATGAACTAACATACAGAAAATGGTCTCTCTTTGGTTTGTTGTCTGACATTCAGCTATTTCAGAACTGCAAAAAAAAAAAAGAAACAATTAATTAAAATCCTATTAAATAAATTCCACCTCAATGATTCAATGTTGGAGAATAAATAAGATATTGACTCAGGCTTTTATACATGAACAATTATCATACAATCCTCAACAGTGGTGACAATAATTTGTCATATTGCAGTGCATGATGGGAGTTTTTACTATATTGTTACCCAGCATGCATTGCAGCATGAAGCATTTTGTTGATCGTCACCATTGTTGAGATTCATAAGCTGGTTCTTGATGTCTGTGTGTGTCTAAATAGAGTTAGCGTTCATGTTATTATGTGCATTACGTAGATTTCTGCTCCAACTCCTGATGAATATTTCATTTACAAGCAGCTAATATTTCCTCATGGTAGAACATTGGTATATCTGCTTCATCACACCTTATGCATTGTTACAAAGAGAGATCTAACAGCGGGTCAAGAGCCCCATTAAGGCTGGTTGCACACTAATCAATTTTAAGGCAGATTTTAAGCCCGGTTTGCATCCCCGAACGATCGAGGGGTAAGGCCCGATTCAAGGCTGGTTAAAAACGATTTTTTTTTGTCCATAAAATCCTCTATTGTGTGGTATCATTATGATTATTTATCTGCTCCCGATCGAGACAGAGCGAGATACCCGCGATAGCCAATGAGAGCGAGCAAGCGTCACCTACCGGATGTTGCGTGCATCTATAGCTGAAACTTGGCAGCCATATAGATATATTTATCATGTCTGTGAGGCATGTATTTGCTGAGTTTTGGTTCATTTTTGTGAAGTGCGCCTGTTCAAAATGAGACTGCAGAAAGCGCATCATGTTTGTTTTCTTTATTTATCTATGATTTTATGAAAGCACAAAGTTTTGTTGATATTGTGAGTGCACACAAATAAAAGTAGACCATTTACAGTTACGAATGATGTATTACTCTTACCTTTATGAGTAAAAATGAGACGTATCCACTTAAAAAAATGCAAGTGATCGCGCTGGCGCCTCCATGTCCTGCAAAGCGCGCTTCAGCTTCCACTCTCCGCAAACTATTAGATATAGTGCACATTTATCTAGGTTTAACGTTTAAACATTGTTATATGCCATGATTTGAGAAGGCTAAATTGATCAAACATAGGCTCACTGTCTGCCGCTGGCCGCTTGGTCGTTACTTTAAAAACAAAAACTTATATTCAACGAACAAAAAATGCTCCAAACGTTTTTCAAAATTAATGTAATAAAAAAACAAAACAAAATATAATCACTTTGCCATTACATACAAAACTGAAATATTTTAATAGCTGAAACAGTAGTATACTGTAGGCTGTTTTGGGAGAAGCTGTCAGACACGGGCCGGGCTAGGGCCTGAGCATCTCAAAAACCCTAGTCTGAAAAAGTTTGGATATTTGTCCTTCCGTAGCCTACTTCATCTTTAACTTTCTCAAGAGTGATCGCACATTTCACAAGATCCATTTCAGCTGTCACAAGCTGAGGGTGAAGCTTATGCCGAGTTCACACTGCACGATTTTAGCCCGATTTTTCACTCGCCGACAGGTTTTGTGAAATCGCCGACAAATGCCCGACATCGGAGGCAAATCGGTGCTCGTTCACGCGAGTGACAATCACACAGTGTGAATTATCAAAGACGCGATCTGAGAGAATCGCAGACACGTCGCCGACGTCCGCAAAATATTTGGCATGCTATATATCTGTAGCTGTCGGCGATTCACAATCACGCTGTGTGAAATGAGTTCTGACTGAAAACTACATCGGCGATGACCTACAGCCAATGAGAGACCAAGATACAGGGCCGAGGGAAGTTCGGGGAGGAGTTATAGACCAGAATATCAGTATTTTACAGAGGTGGGACTTTCAAGTCACAAGCAAGTATTCAAGTCAAATCCCAAGTCCTCAAAGAGTTAAAGTTAATGAGATAATTAAGTGACTAATTAAATGATGATTGTGAATTAGTGATGAACAGCTGCTGTTAACAATCAAATCATTGAAGAAAAGAGAAACACAAGAACTACATCTGACTTCAGCCACAGCCTTAGATGAAGTCAACTGACTGTCGCCGATCCATCGTGCAGTGTGACCACAGCAGCAACTGAATGCTACCCCAGATAGTCACAACGGCGATCCGACGAGTTTGAACATCGTGCAGTGTGAACTCGGCATTACCCAGTCAACACGTAAGATCATGCGATGATCACAGTGACATCACATCATTCTCATAGTGTGATACTCACAGTGTGAGTAATATGCAGAGGTGGGACTTTCAAGTCACAAGCAAGTCTTCAAGTCATATCAAGAGTCCTCAAAGAGTTGAAATTACTGAGATAATTAAGTGACTAATTAAATGATGATGTGCATTAGTGATGAAAACCGGCTCAACTTTCTGCCTATAACTCATGACGAATGAACATCATAAAGTGGTCTCTCTTTGGTTTATTGACTGGCATTCAGCTATTACTGAACTGTGAAAAAAGAAAAAAAAAGTCCCACTAAACAAACGCCACCATAGTGCTTCGATATTAAAAATAAAAATAAATCTGTATCAGCTCAGGCTT
>NW_015506905.1:152281-154768 GCF_001515645.1 Sinocyclocheilus grahami
TATTGTATGTATGGACAGGTGGATGGCTAATTTCGCTGGTACCTGAGACCAGTGACAATAAAGGGCTACAACAACAACAACAAACACACACACATTATTAATCACACAGATCTAGAAACATGACTCAAAGAAAAAATAAAACATACTACAAATACATAAAACCAATTTATACAATACAATTTAATCCTGTCAATCAAACGCAGTGCTAAAACCCAATGCCAAATCATAACTGACTGGGATTTGACATCAATCTAAACATGACAGAACAACAACAACACTCAAAATCACATGCTGCCTATTAAACACTCATGCTGTGCATCTTTTTGCACACACTCACTTACACATCGATGTTACTGCTGTTTCACTTCCTGATTTTCTAATGATCAGGATTTCACAGAACAGATGACAGCGGAGTGTAATAATCCACTATATCCATAAATAATGCAAATAACATAACACGCCCATTCATATATGTAACCGGGGCAGGAATAGTCCAATATTTAATTCCCCTGGTGATTCCCCTTTAAGTTTTCGCTATGATGCAGTTATGCGTGCTGTCTCCTTTAAGAGTTTGAGAATGAGCACAAGAGAGAAAGTGTGCGTCAGAGGGGAACAGAGATAGCGCTGATAGAAGCAGCAGTTACAAGTGAGGAGAAAACAGTTGTTAAAAATTGTTAAACGGATATAATCCAGGCTGGTTATCAGCTCGTGGAGCTGTGGTGGTTTCAGTTGTGTGACTGCACAGAGTGGATGGCTTAATTCAGTGTTTATATTAGTGTTTTGTTGCTGTACATGGGAGATCTCCGGTGGGGGAGGGGATTCAGGCCTACTTCAACGGAGATTGAGCGTAAGTTAATTTAAAATGTTTTGAAGACTGTTATAATGTAAAATAATACAGTGTAATACATGTATGGAAGGAACATGCAGTAATTGTTGTCTATTATACTGTTAAGAGGGGAGAACAATGATGTGAGATCGCACATGTGCCAGTTTCCCCGTGATTGATAATCCAGAGTCTCATATAAGAGTGAGTTTTTCATTCATTTCTCCCAAAGTGTGTTTACCTATATGGCATGAAAAGTATTGTACCCTGTATAACGTGTATACTGTTACCTTTAGTCTATTTACTGATTAATGTTTAAAAGAGGTTAAAATGTGAACTGTGTATACTGTGGGTGGTGCATTTAGGTGGCAAAATGTGCAGATTGCTCATGTATGCTCATGCTGTTGTGTTTTTTTGTTTTTGTCTGTTTTATCAGGCACAGATAGGCCACTGCCGTTGTTTTGCACACCTTTATTGGTTCTTTAACATTGGTTGCATTATTTCAAGTCAAATGGGGCTTGTGATCTTCTGTTTTGATTAGAGGTTATTACTGTAAAGAACTTATTTTTATATTTTTCATTTCTTCTGCTACCTGATTTCATTTTCTGTGCCCATTGAAGTGAGTTGGGTGTTTGTTTAATGAAGAAACTATGGAGCATTTCCTGGTCATGTCTGCAGTAAAACGTCAGATATCTCAAACTCAGTAACTTCTCATTTAATGATCTCCACATTCACTTCACCGCTCTAGACTCTGATCACTGAATGATGAAGAGAGACTCATTTAATTCTTTTTTTTCATTTTCCCACTTAAGGAGAAACATCTGAGACAAAGATAAATACTTAATTCAATTCTCAATTACATCTCATTTAAGTCTTAGAAGTTATTAAAGAGCAACTTCTGAGCAATAACATTTTATTAACTCTCACTAATGAGCTTCATAATACTCACTGCAAGAACTGAGTAGCATCATGTTGATACTTAAAACAACGTTGAATTGAACTCAAATGAGACGTGGCTGAGATTGTCAAAGTCTCTGAGGATGAATTAAGGAAGAAGCATAACTTCATTAAAGCATATAAACTCAGTGTCTCCTGAGCTGTAAGCGACAGCAGGTTCACTGAAGCGTTGATGAAGCGCTGTAGAAACGCACCGGGGCTGTTGGCCACGGAGTCAAAGTGGCAGTTCGCGAGCATTTCTGTGCTGTGCGCTGGTCTTTGGCTGGAGTTTGACGGCGATGTTGGTCACACAGTCGTAGCAGCTGATGCTGAAGCAGCCGCTGGGCCGCTGGATGTCCACCGTGATGGAGTGAGGTCCGGTTTCACTCTCAGACCGGATCTGCTCGATCTGATCCAGCAGGTAGCTGACTGTGGTGATCTCGTTCTCTGGGCTCCAGATGCTGGTGATCCGCTCCAGATGCTTCCTGATTCACAACATAACAGCGTCACACACGTGCTACGTTTATTCTATTGTTATTTATTTATTTACAGATATGGGTTGTGTTCTGTCAAGTTATTGAATTGAAGCGGAGAAGCCAAAAAGATTTTCGTTATATCTGTGTATAATGACAATAAAGACTATTCTACTATTACATTCTATCCTATCCACACTATTCTATTCTATTATATTCTATTCTATTCATTACTTTATGGATGTATGAAACATT
>NW_015506905.1:155108-157133 GCF_001515645.1 Sinocyclocheilus grahami
TTGTCATGATAACACTGTGGTAAATTTCATCAACCACAACTGTTATAAAAAAATAAAAACATCAGTAACCAGGGTATCAATAACAGTAGAAACTACAGTATATGTAAACAACTGACTATTTTGTTTATAATTCATTAAAAATGAATCAAAAATATAATTATTACTGCTTGCTTAATTTAGAATTTAATAAAAAAAAATACACACAAAGACAATTACAAATCTTATTGTTAATCATATATGGGTCTACTAAAAGTTTTTGGGGGTCTATCACAACCATAAACAATCGTGATATAATAGGCTATAAAGACACTGTAGGATTTTTTTTTACCATTGTTGTATGGTGTAGTATATGGTATTACCATGTTATTACCGTATTCTTGAAGGGACATGTAAATAGTAAGGTGATTATGCAATACCATCGTAAACAAAGTGCCATGGTATTCCCACCTGACTATGGTCAAGTATATCTGGCGAGGACGGAGCTGAAGTGTCCCGGGCTGCTGCTGATGAGCTGCTGGACTGAGATCAGAACCAGAATCCACAGCAGAAACCCGAACCCGAGCAGCAGAATCACCGCTGAACTCTCGCCCATCAGCGGCTTGTGTTCTCGGCTCTGGAGCGCGTTCTGTGCGGCCTCCTCCTCATCACTGTCCCGCTGATCATGTTCAGTGAAGCTCCTCCCACAACAATCACACATTCAACAGTTCAGCAATAAATGCTGGAATATTTATATCAGTTTACAAGAGAAGACGAGCATCAAATCCCAACTGCGTTTTGTGTGAACCCTTGGTATTTCTAACTGACTCGATCCTAATGATCTGAGTGTTCTTAGGTTTACATTTAGTGAGCATATCTGCTATGTATTTGGGTCCTAGATGTAACTGGAAGCCAGTGTAAGGACCTGAGGACTGGTGTGATATGCTCAGATTTTCTGGTTCTAGTCAGAATCCTGGAAGCAGTGTTCTGGATGAGCTGCAGCTGTCTAATGGTCTTCTTGGGAAGGCCGGTGAGGAGACCATTACAATAGTCCACCCTGCTGGTGATAAAGCCATGAACAAATTTCTCCAAGTCTTGACTGGAAACAAAACATCTCATTCTTGCAATGTTTTTTAGATGATAGTATGCTGATTTAGTTACTGCTTTGACATGACTACTGAATCAACAAAAGGTGCTAATATACACTCACAATGTGATATAATACTACCAAAAATATTATAATCCTAACCTTTAACTCCAGACAGAAATCCCAGATAGCCAGACAATGAAAATATAAATAAATAGATATACAGATTATTTGTGTTTGGGATGCTGTGAGCTTGGAGACTGTAGTGCACACTGTAAGTTTGAAAAGGTTTAGCTTGAATGTTTAATATGAATAAACAGTGCTCATAAACGGCTGCGGAGGTAGTATTCTCAAGTGAAGCGAGTTGAGGCTTGGACCCGGAAACAGTGCTCCTTGTGTCACCACTTAACAAGCGGATACATGAAGATCTGAATGCCAATGAAAAGAACCGCATTGCCATTAAAGTGAAATTACTGAACCTTATCATAAGCTCTTTTTTTTAAATGCTCATGAACATAAAATAAATTTAATTAGACAGACTTAGAAGTTTTTGCATCTGAAATCTTCACATGCATTTCGTATTACTGAACTGCAGTTATATTGTATCTGTACATCATTATACTGCAGATCTCCAGTTTGTACTTCATTGTACAACAGTTATGTTTTGTAGCATAAATACATATATTACAATTAATATAACATTAATTGTAATATATGTATTTATCTGTCTAATAATACAAATACAATAGTTACTCATCTACCAAGCTCTGAAAAGCTAAGGAAATGAAATGCTTCTCTGCAAACTGTGCAGATCGCCTGTATTTTTCATAAATGCAAATGTTAGTCTAACCTTTGTTTTTGTTGTTTGGTGCTTTTTTTCTGCCGTTGATCCCGCCTCGCGGCCAGTTTGTACACTGCAGTTATGTTTTGTAGCCCCCCCCCACTCTATTTCCTCGTATTAT
>NW_015506906.1:0-570 GCF_001515645.1 Sinocyclocheilus grahami
TAAAATGAAACTAAATCCGCCAGCAGGTGGAGGCAAGTCACTGATGGAAATTCGTTGTAGCGACGGAACTTTAATCCCCGTGTATGGAAACATGTATTTTACCACAGTTGTAAAATGCTGCAAAAGCTTGAAAATGCACCTTGAAAGTGCTTGAATTTTACTTTGAAAAAGGTGTAAGAACCCTGACAGTGTGCACTATTTTATCAGATATGTACGATTAATCGTTTGTAAACCTATGCCAACACAGGAGAATAATGTGCTAACTGTTCATTTTGATTTCAAAACAAAAAGTTAAACCCTCGCCGTTGTTGCTCTCTGCTGGCACTTGCAATAATATGTAATTTACATAAGTTATGTTCTCTTTTGAATGGGAACTTGCACAGCGTGTCTAGAGGACACTACATGACCGGTGTCTGAAGCACAAGTGTAAACACGTCAAAGAACTTGGTACCGGCCGGTGACAGCTTATGACAGGGGTGCCCAGTCCTGCTCCTGGAAGGTCGCTGTCCTGCAGAGTTCAGCTCTAACCCCAATTAAACACACCTGAAGCAGCTAATCAAGGTCTTACTA
>NW_015506906.1:4693-5307 GCF_001515645.1 Sinocyclocheilus grahami
GCAAAAACACATTGGATAGTTTGCCAGATCTTTAATTGCTTGTACTTTCGTTTGAGGGTATTTAGCACTGTCTAGTACCCCCGTACAACCGGGCCTAGGCTGACATCGGGGATTCCATGACTAACGATATATCGCCCATGGATGGAGATATGCTTCTGTCTATCAGTCCATGTGTGGAAATTTACAAATTTTGTCAATTCTTTCCTTAACCAGTCAGAATCATTCAACCTGAAGTAATGACGTAGTTAGTAGCCTCTGTTAGAATATAATTGTTGTGGAAATGTGAATGGACTCCTCGCAAGTGACTTCTACTGATGAAACTGCAAACTATTTTACTATATTTCTTAATTAAATGTATCTTTATTTAATTGCATCTCTGACTCCTGGTCTTAGTTCAACATATCTGGTCCTTCTTAACTGTACATCCTCCTACACTTCAATAATGATAGTGTTTAAATCCTGACTGAAACTGTTCACAAGTATCATTGCAGAGTGAAGGGGACTCTGTTTTTCAAATTTTTTAGACCTGAATGTCAGATTCAGGATTGGTCTATAATAACCCAGTTTTGTTGCATAATGTTAGTTTTGATTAGGGCTGCACGAAAAATCGCATG
>NW_015506906.1:5317-17786 GCF_001515645.1 Sinocyclocheilus grahami
GGTAACCAAGGAAACACTGTATCATTGCTGTTCATGAGCGCAGCGTAAACCAAGGAAACACTAGCTGTGTCTCATTTAGAAGGCTGCGCCCTCCGGATGTCGCATTCGAAGGCTGCATACGTCATCGAGGCTGTCTCATTTCAGAAAAGCAAGTAGGACACTCCGAATGCGACCTTCGAATGCGACCTTCTTTCACAGGATTTCGGAGGATGCATGAGGTGTATCCTTCGCTGCTACAGATAACCCACAATTCTTTGCGTCGCCGTGAACAACCGTTGTTAATTTGAAAAATGCCGGCGCCGGCAGATGTAACGTACACACAAGCGCAGATGTGGTGTTTACAACTTACCTTAATTCGCCTCGGTAAAAACGGATAAACTTTGTTTTTAATAACCTCCTCCTTTTTTCTGTAATAGATGCCTGCTGTACGTACGCTGCAGCTCCTCAAACATTGAACAAAATAAAACAAGTAAAACCATTTTTTTAAAAATTAGTTTCCAAATTTAGAAATAATTTTCCTTCATTTAAGTAGTGTGAGAGCGCAACGATGCTCTAAATGTGTTGGCATAGCAACGCAATACTTCCGGTTTCCTTTTCCGCCTGTCCTACGAAGGCCGTCTCGTTTAATTCTAGGTTGAGGACACTTCGTATATGCATCCTACAGAGGATGCGACCTCCAGAGGATTCGACATCCGGAGGGTGCAGCCTTCTAAATGAGACACAGCTATCGTATCATTGCTGTTCATAAGCACAGCTCTGCTTTGTTTACAGCGGTAACCAAGGAAACACTGTATCATTGCTGTTCATAAGCACAGCTCTGCTTTGTTTAGAGCGGTAACCAAGGAAACTGTATCATTGCTGTTCATCAGCGCAGCGCTGCTTTGTTTACTAATGACAGGATCCCTTGATGTGACTGGTTATTGAATTTTGTGCTGTAGCAAACCGAGGGCTCTTTCAAACTGTGTTTCTGGGACTGCCTTTGGGAAACTACAGTTTTAAGGAGAAAATACTCAGCAATGGTGTAAAAGGGCAGTCGTGGCCTAATGGATAGAGAGTCGGACTTGAGAGTCGTAACCCGAAGGTCGCAGGTTTGAGTCTCAGGTTCAGGAGAGATGGTAGGTGGAGGGAGGGAATATCCAGCACTCTCTCCACCTTCAATACCACGACTGAGGTGAGACCCTTGAGCAAGGCACCAAACCCCCAACTGCTCCCCGGGCGCCGCAGCATTGGGTGCCCACTGCTCCGGGTGTGTGTTCACGGTGTGTGTGCACTTGGATGGGTTAAATGCAGAGCACAAATTCCGAGTATGGGACACCATACCTGGCCACACGTCACTTCATTAATGGATTGGCACATGGTTTGTCTAAAAGCATATTAAAAACACCACATAGACAAATAAACAACATAAAAACTTGATTTTCACTAAAGGGGGACTTTAATTAATAATTCAAATATCTCCTTACTCCTTATATGTCCTCCCGACACATTCATGGTAATTACTTTTGCCGGTGCTTTGTGGCAAGCTTTAGCGGATTGCATGCGTTTAAACGCAGATCTCTTCCAGCTGCGCTGAAGTCACTTGCGCTCGCTGCTGTGGGACACTAAGGCCCCGTCCACACGGAAACGCGTTTAGCTGTATACGCATACATTTTGTATCCTATAGGCGTTTCGTCCACACGGATCCACGGATCCGGGAGAGTGAAACCGATATTTTTTGAAACCGGGTCCCAGAGTGGATAAATCTGAAAACGCCACCCTTGGGTTCTTGGGTTTTCAGCCAATCCGTATATTTTGTGAAACGATGACGTCACCATCCCACGTCTCGCCGCTAGTCAGTCACGCAGCAGCAACATGAAGAAACACTGAACGATTGTCTTTTTATTAACTAACATTAACACAGATTAATAAATGTATTGTTCCATGTTCGCTTGTATTCCGCACGCTATGTTTATGCGCATACAGTGCCGTGAAAAGGTTTTTGCCCCCTTCCTGTTTTTTACATTTTTTGCGTATTTTTGTCACACTTAAAAGATTCAGATCACCAAACAAAATGTAATATTACACAAAAGATAATGCAAGTAAATAAAAAATGCAGTTTTTAAATGATGATTTAATTTAAGGAAAAAAAACTGTCCAAACCTACCTGGCCCTACGTGAAAAATTAATTGCCCCCCCCTCCTGTTAAATCATGAAAGAACTATGATTAACCACATTATTTTAGAAAGCCGAGTTAAATTTCACTAGCCGAAATCATAAAATCTGCTGGTGCAAATGGCTGCTTCTGACGGCACATCATAATTTTCTTAAAGTTAGCTCTCCATCAGTGGTGTCCGAGCACGCACTGCGGGCAAAAGTTAGTTCATTTCGGTTCATTTTCCTGACCGACATCTGACACTCATGAACCATTAACCAACAAAATTAGAACGTTAAATCAGATTTAAATTAAATTAGAACATAGTGCATACGCAAATAGCAGCACAAACATCATAAGGATTCACACATCGTCACATCACACACCTGCAGCGCTTTTGCGAAGGAGAAAAACAGAATAAAACAGCATATATAAAAGGAATAAAATAAACCGTCATATACAAATATATTTCATTTAAATAACGAACATATTACCAAAACCAAATAAAAAACTGCACAAGTCTACATCGAGTTGTCTTTCATTTTTGTGACTGAGCCACAAGTTCAAGGAAACCGTGAAGGATGAAAGCACACCTGATTTGTTTTCTTTCTTTTACAAAAGTGCAACGTTTTTTTTATTATGAAAAAAATAAAATACAAATGAATTGTAGGTTAACCCGATCTCATGAAAGTGCATATAGCACAATTTTCTGTTTCTATTTGGAAATTTAATTTGACGTGCAGAACATTGTGCTACTGATACACATTTTCATGAGATCTGGCTACTAACAGAGAAACAGTGAGAGCGGTTCGAATGTAAATGTATAATTAATGGCATGGCTGGTTCAGTCGACAGAAACACAGGACACACATAATAACGGCTGAAATGTTTGCGGGGCAGATCTCAGGTCAGTCTGGGCGCTCATGGTACGCCACTGCTTGAAGTCACCGTTTAGAATATCACTTGAGTAAAAGTTTTAAAGTATGTGATATTTATTGTAGAGCCCGACCGATATAACATTTAGCTGATATGATCGGCCGATATGAGCCTGTCGCCAATATATCGGTATCGGCGAATATGCCGCCGATATGAACATTTATGAAAATATGAATTTTTTTTTATAAAAGAACATATAACGCAGATTAAATGCTTCTGAATGGTGTAATTACTTACTTTGTCCAGCTTTGTCTCCATTGTTTGCTACTGGACCCAGGTCAGTGTAGTGTAGAGATGCGTGGATGAGCTGAAACTTCACCTGAGTCTGCTGCTTCAAATTATCCCCCCGCCACCCACCCGCACCTATATTTGATCGTCACATTACAATGATTCTAATTCTTAGTTTTGCATGATGATATGATTGATGAATGGATGGCTCATTTATAATAGCAGATTCAGTGACGTTAGAGACTAGAGATGATCTGTGCTTCACGGCACGCGTCTGCGGCGCATTAAAGCCTGTGTTATGGCCACCGGAGCTGATCGCGGCCACTCAGTCAATGCTGGTGTTTATACCGGCCGTGCAGCGGCCCAGAACTCATGCTTATCACATCGGTCACATCATATGGATGTCGCTTTCTGCCATTTGAGTTTCCTTTCTGTGAAGCGTCACAAAAATGAACTGAAACTCAGCATATACAGTGCCTTGCGAAAATATTCATACCCCTTCGTTTTATTTTACATTTTATGTTGCTGCCTTATGATAAATTTCTTTAAATTACTTTTTTCCACATTAATCTACACTCCATACACCATAATGGCAAAGCAAAAACAGAATTGTCACAACTTCGTAAATTTATTAAAAATAAAAAACTGAAATAAATACATTACATAACTAAATATTTAGCTGAAGCACCTTAACAGCCTCAAGTATTTTTTTGTTTGATGCGACAAGCTTTGCTCATCAGCATTTGGCAATTATCTGCCATTCTTCACCTCTCAAGCTCTGTCAGGTTGGATGGGAGCAAATGCACATTTTCAGGTTTCTCCAGAAATATTTGATTGGGTTCAAGCTCAGGCTCTGGCTGGGCCACTCAAGGACATTCACAGAGCTGTCTGTAAGCCACTCTTGCTGTGTGCTTGGGGTCATTGTTCTGTTGGAAGGTGAACCTTCTGCTCAGTCTGAGGTTCTGAATGCTCTGGACTGGGTTTTCATTAAGGCTATCTCTATATTTTGCTGCACTGAGCGTTTCTTCTACTCTAACAAGTCCCTCAGTCCCTGCCGCTGAAAAACAGCTCCACAGCTTGAGGCTGCTAGCAGCACACTTTACTTTTGGGATGCTACTCTGCAGGTGATGAGCAGAGCTGGTTTCCTTCAAACATGATGCTTGGAATTGAGGTTCATCAGACCAGAGAATCTTGTTTCTCACAGTCTGAGGGTCCTTTTAAAAGTTTTAAAGTATGTGATATTTATTGTAGAGCCCGACCGATATAACATTTAGCTGATATGATCGGCCGATATGAGCCTGTCGCCAATATATCGGTATCGGCGAATATGCCGCCGATATGAACATTTATGAAAATATGAATTTTTTTTTATAAAAGAACATATAACGCAGATTAAATGCTTCTGAATGGTGTAATTACTTACTTTGTCCAGCTTTGTCTCCATTGTTTGCTACTGGACCCAGGTCAGTGTAGTGTAGAGATGCGTGGATGAGCTGAAACTTCACCTGAGTCTGCTGCTTCAAATTATCCCCCCGCCACCCACCCGCACCTATATTTGATCGTCACATTACAATGATTCTAATTCTTAGTTTTGCATGATGATATGATTGATGAATGGATGGCTCATTTATAATAGCAGATTCAGTGACGTTAGAGACTAGAGATGATCTGTGCTTCACGGCACGCGTCTGCGGCGCATTAAAGCCTGTGTTATGGCCACCGGAGCTGATCGCGGCCACTCAGTCAATGCTGGTGTTTATACCGGCCGTGCAGCGGCCCAGAACTCATGCTTATCACATCGGTCACATCATATGGATGTCGCTTTCTGCCATTTGAGTTTCCTTTCTGTGAAGCGTCACAAAAATGAACTGAAACTCAGCATATACAGTGCCTTGCGAAAATATTCATACCCCTTCGTTTTATTTTACATTTTATGTTGCTGCCTTATGATAAATTTCTTTAAATTACTTTTTTCCACATTAATCTACACTCCATACACCATAATGGCAAAGCAAAAACAGAATTGTCACAACTTCGTAAATTTATTAAAAATAAAAAACTGAAATAAATACATTACATAACTAAATATTTAGCTGAAGCACCTTAACAGCCTCAAGTATTTTTTTGTTTGATGCGACAAGCTTTGCTCATCAGCATTTGGCAATTATCTGCCATTCTTCACCTCTCAAGCTCTGTCAGGTTGGATGGGAGCAAATGCACATTTTCAGGTTTCTCCAGAAATATTTGATTGGGTTCAAGCTCAGGCTCTGGCTGGGCCACTCAAGGACATTCACAGAGCCACAGAGCTGCCACTCTTGCTGTGTGCTTGGGGTCATTGTTCTGTTGGAAGGTGAACCTTCTGCTCAGTCTGAGGTTCTGAGGTTCTGAAACTGGGTTTTCATTAAGGCTATCTCTATATTTTGCTGCACTGAGCGTTTCTTCTACTCTAACAAGTCCCTCAGTCCCTGCCGCTGAAAAACAGCTCCACAGCTTGAGGCTGCTAGCAGCACACTTTACTTTTGGGATGCTACTCTGCAGGTGATGAGCAGAGCTGGTTTCCTTCAAACATGATGCTTGGAATTGAGGTTCATCAGACCAGAGAATCTTGTTTCTCACAGTCTGAGGGTCCTTTAGGTGCTTTTTTTTTTGTAAATTCCAAGTGTGTTTTCATGTGTCTTCACTGAGGAGATGATTGAGTTTGGCCACAGCGCCATAAAGACTGGATTGGTGGAGTGTTGCAGCGATGTTTGTCCTTCTGTAGGCTTCTCCTATCTCCACATATGATCATGGAGCTCAACTAGAGTGGCCATCAGGTTCTTGTTCACCAGTCTAACCAAAGCCCTTCTCCATCAGTTGCTCAGTTTGGTCAGGAGGCCAGCTCTAGGAAGAGTCCTGGTTGTTTCAGACTTCTTCCATTAAGGGTAACGGAGACTACATGCTTCTGTGAACCTTCAGTGCAGCAGAATTATTTTCTGAACTCTTCTCCAGATGTGTGGCTTGACACAAACCTGTTTCTGAGCTCTACAGGCAGTTATTTTGACCTCAGGGCTTGGTTTTTGCTTTGATATGCATTATTAGCTGTTAGAACTTTAATTAAGACGTGTGTGCCTTTCCAAATCATACCCATTCAATTGAATTTGCCACAGGTTAACTTCACTTGAAGTGTAGTAACATCTACAAGCAAAATGAATGCTCCTGAGCTAAATCTCAACTGTCCCAGATAAGGGTGTGAATACTTATGCAATGGAATCATTTAAGTTTTTTATTTTTAATAAATTTGCAAAGATGTTTTTTTGCTTGACCATTATGGTGTATGGAGTGTAGATTGTTGTGGAAAAAACGAATTTAAAGCAGTTTAACATAAGGCAGCAACAAAACAAAATGTGAAAAAAATTAAAGGGTATGAATACATTTGCAAGGCACTGTATAGGCTACGTTACGTGTCGTACTGTTTTTTCCCCTAGTTTATCTGTTAACTAAATCAAATATATTTCAAGTATTTATTCCTTGTATGTCTATATGTACTGCAGATTATATATATATATATATAACATAATTTTATATAATATTTAGTGTTTTCACATCTAGGTGGAAAAAATTGTAAAGAATACTGTCTGTTGTAAAGATATTGTGAAGAATCCTAGCATAGTAGATTTTTTTTTTCCTGTTGTACTGAAACCGTATCGAACCAAGGTATGTACCGAACCATTACACCCCTAATGTATGTATGTACCAAGAGCACACATTCCTTGTGTGTTTGCGCACACTGGGCGAATAAAGCTAAAAAGCTAAAAAGCTAACTCTGTAAGCAATGACGTACATCTGAGTGAATGATACGGAGGGATGTTAACGAGGGAAGGGTGCAAAAAATTGGATTGGAACACAGCCTCAGTTTGTCATAAACACGAATCTATAGTACTAATGTTGAGAGAAACAGAGCTTTTTAAAATCCCTAGAGAGTCAATGAACCGATCGATTCGCTAAACAATTCAGTTGAAGTGCTCTAATCACTGTGGTCATGTAGATGCATTATTGTTTTGGGCGTACATTGTTTTACGTTTATTGTTGAAATAATTTGTGCACTTTTGTTTCCAAGTATGCTTTTTAAGTGTTTGTATAATTCATGTTATTTTATTCATTTTTAGTACTAGTTTTGAGTGTTTTCAGGCCATTTACAGCCATTAACTCTCACTTTGACTGACTTGAGAGATTTAGTTTGGATTTATTTTTTCCAAACACAGAAATCCTCCTGGTGAAGCGGGATGGCGTTTATTAAACAGGAGAGTGAAGACCTGAGGATTGTAGAAGTACTCAGCTTGAAACATGAAGAGACTGAGGAACAAACAGGTCGGTTTCATTCTCAAAGCTTTTCCTTATTAAAATGTAAAATATTTTTTGAAGAATGTGATACAAGTGTCCTAATTAAAGAGCTTTTATTTGACATGGAGCGGGTCACTTCATGTGGACAGACATGTTGAGATCACATGACCAGACCTTACAAAAGCCTTCAACCAGATCCTGGTTTTTTTCTTAACAAGTTGGCCTTTTTTTAAATTACAACAGGCATTAAATTAGAAAAAGTAATACAGAAGTAGCCTAAACAAAAGAATTATTTTAGTAACATTAAACTCAGAATACATTTCTGAATCAGTTAAAACGAGAGTTAAATACTTGAGTAGCCTCCTGCTAAGTCTGTTTTTCATGGAAGAGTGCGCTTTCGAGCTATATAAGAGGTAAACAAAATGCCCCTGACCGTCACGATTAAAGTGAGATGTGAAAATGAATGAAAGGTGTTTATTGCGGCATACGTTTAGATCTGCTCACAATGCATCAAAGATTTATTTGTGCGTTTTCCCCCCAGCATTATAACAAATCACCAATATTTGTGTTGAGTGCATGTATGCAATGGCCATGCAGAGGCGTTTAGATTAGACTCCCCACAGCAGGAAAAATCCACAAAATGCTACAGTTCAGTTTATGCGCTCACTGGATGCATTCTGCACTCTCTCGAATAATGTCATCATAAACAACAATGCAGATACGATGTAAACAAGAAATTAATTTTGCGGTTTAGGCAGCGAGATTCAATGAGCTCGTGCTAGACTGAAATCATCCGTTTCAAGTATTTATTCCTTGTATGTATATATGTACTGCAGATTATATATATATATATATATATATAACATAATTTTATATAATATTTAGTGTTTTCACATCTAGGTGGAAAAAATTGTAAAGAATACTGTCTGTTGTAAAGATATTGTGAAGAATCCTAGCATAGTAGATTTTTTTTTTCCTGTTGTACTGAAACCGTATCGAACCAAGGTATGTACCGAACCATTACACCCCTAATGTATGTATGTACCAAGAGCACACATTCCTTGTGTGTTTGCGCACACTTGGCGAATAAAGCTAAAAAGCTAAAAAGCTAACTCTGTAAGCAATGACGTACATCTGAGTGAATGATACGGAGGGATGTTAACGAGGGAAGGGTGCAAAAAATTGGATTGGAACACAGCCTCAGTTTGTCATAAACACGAATCTATAGTACTAATGTTGAGAGAAACAGAGCTTTTTAAAATCCCTAGAGAGTCAATGAACCGATCGATTCGCTAAACAATTCAGTTGAAGTGCTCTAATCACTGTGGTCATGTAGATGCATTATTGTTTTGGGCGTACATTGTTTTACGTTTATTGTTGAAATAATTTGTGCACTTTTGTTTCCAAGTATGCTTTTTAAGTGTTTGTATAATTCATGTTATTTTATTCATTTTTAGTACTAGTTTTGAGTGTTTTCAGGCCATTTACAGCCATTAACTCTCACTTTGACTGACTTGAGAGATTTAGTTTGGATTTATTTTTTCCAAACACAGAAATCCTCCTGGTGAAGCGGGATGGCGTTTATTAAACAGGAGAGTGAAGACCTGAGGATTGTAGAAGTACTCAGCTTGAAACATGAAGAGACTGAGGAACAAACAGGTCGGTTTCATTCTCAAAGCTTTTCCTTATTAAAATGTAAAATATTTTTTGAAGAATGTGATACAAGTGTCCTAATTAAAGAGCTTTTATTTGACATGGAGCGGGTCACTTCATGTGGACAGACATGTTGAGATCACATGACCAGACCTTACAAAAGCCTTCAACCAGATCCTGGTTTTTTTCTTAACAAGTTGGCCTTTTTTTAAATTACAACAGGCATTAAATTAGAAAAAGTAATACAGAAGTAGCCTAAACAAAAGAATTATTTTAGTAACATTAAACTCAGAATACATTTCTGAATCAGTTAAAACGAGAGTTAAATACTTGAGTAGCCTCCTGCTAAGTCTGTTTTTCATGGAAGAGTGCGCTTTCGAGCTATATAAGAGGTAAACAAAATGCCCCTGACCGTCACGATTAAAGTGAGATGTGAAAATGAATGAAAGGTGTTTATTGCGGCATACGTTTAGATCTGCTCACAATGCATCAAAGATTTATTTGTGCGTTTTCCCCCCAGCATTATAACAAATCACCAATATTTGTGTTGAGTGCATGTATGCAATGGCCATGCAGAGGCGTTTAGATTAGACTCCCCACAGCAGGAAAAATCCACAAAATGCTACAGTTCAGTTTATGCGCTCACTGGATGCATTCTGCACTCTCTCGAATAATGTCATCATAAACAACAATGCAGATACGATGTAAACAAGAAATTAATTTTGCGGTTTAGGCAGCGAGATTCAATGAGCTCGTGCTAGACTGAAATCATCCGTTGTAGTGATGGGTAGTGATGTTACATTCGTGAATGAATCTTTTAGGTGAATGAATCGTTCTTGTTCACGTAATCCATTGACTCATATTTCTCGTTCACCGAAATCCCTCCCTCCAGAGCAGCATGGTGCTATTATCTCTGCGGACTGTTTCAGCCTGTCAAAGAATAACTACCCCGAGCCAAAAGCCTGCGACTATGAGATGTGACGTACAAGTGATTTGTTGAATATAGTGAACGAATACGCCCTTCACTGACCGAGTAACTGCTTTTGAGTCTGAACGAGTGAGATCTCGTTCATGCACGAGTTGAACGAACTGGTACATGTCATTCGGGAACGAAAATAACCAGTTGTTGAACGATATGATTGCGAACAGTAGAGCTCTTTGCATCAAAGAAAGTTTTGTTACATTTTCCACTTTGAAAAATTTACTTGACTTCTGTAATGTAAGCACTGGCATTTTTGAGTATTTTGTTTCTATTTTTATTATTGTTGTTTTATGTTTGATTTTCTTTTAAAGGGGTCATAGGATGCTGCTAAAAAGAACATTATTTTGTGTATTTGGTGTAATGAAATGTGTTTATGCGGTTTAAGTTTAAAAAACACATTATTTTCCACATACTGTACATTATTGTCTCTCCTCTATGCCCCGTCTTTCTGAAACGCGTCGATTTTTACAAAGCTCATCGTTCTGAAAAGCGAGGTGTGCTCTGATTGGCCAGCTATCCAGTGTGCTGTGATTGGCCGAATACCTCAAATGTGTGACGGAAATGTTACGCCCCTCACCATACTGTGATGCCCTGTCCGGCCGGAGCGACGAGACAAAAACATTAAAACCCATTATAAACGAGGCATTTGTTGCATCCAGTGGGGACATAATTACTGATTATAATGACTTATACTGTCTTTTTACTCGTTGCGTAAAGCCGGCATTGTAGTCTACTCTACCAGGATCAGGAAACAGTCCTCCATAAAATGTGCTGCACACATCTGAATATTTGGGTTGAACTGTTCTGGAACAGTGTTGTAAATACAACTTAACCACTGATTTCTAGTCGTGTCCTCTTTTGGAAGAACAAACAAAGTAGTTTCGCTTTCACAACGAAACACAGCGTCACACACGGCGGCCTAGAGTGAGCAGAGGCGGCGGGCTTGAGAACGGCGCGGCCGGCGGATTCGACGAAGGAGGCTTGCGGCAACCACATGTGACGACTCTGGGCTGGACTCAGAGTCAGAAAGCGGATATAAAGCACAGTTATAGGTACTGTGCACATACGCTTGTTTATATATTCATATTTAACATTCAGAACATAACTCCATGACACGTTTAACATAATCCCAGATTTATGAATGTGTAAATGTTTAACCAAACAATTAAAATGTTCATTATGCAAGAAAACCTTGTGTTTTGGTCATCTGAACCAATTAGATTTATTTATTTTTTTTAATGAGAAGATTAGGCACATATTTCAATAAAGCCAAATCAGTTTTTTTTTTGTAACAAGTAAATACGTTCGTTGTCTTAATACATAACACATAAGACACTATTATTCGCCACCTGTTGGCGTATTTATGTAATATGAAGAAATGGACAATGAACGACTCATTTTAGTGAACGAACTGAAAATAAATGAATCTCTTGAAAGAATTGATATATATCCACCACTAGTAATGGGGAACGGTTATTGCTCATTTTCTGTATGCTTTAATCCCAAATTGAATAACCATTTTATTTTTCATAGCCTACTACTAAAATAACCAATGTGAAGAATGTCATGAGTATGAAGTGTCATTTACCCCACACAAAAACGTAATCAACGTTAATCGTCATTGTCACATCAACTTGTATAAAATTTAAGGACATAAAAAGACTTAAATGCCTTAAACTGTACAAGAAAATACTTTTATTATAATTTCAAAAGGTTTAAAACGTAAAGGTGCTGTATGTAGGATTGACACCAAGTGGTTGAACTAGGTATTGCAGTCCAAATTCAAAATATTGGAGAAGGTTTTTTTCACCCGGCCCCTCCTCCTTAGACTTGACGCACACACAGGTTGCCAGATTGACGTGTCGTGTCAACAGGAACGAGCACACTTGACGATGAATGAAATGAAATATGCTGTGTTTTCCGCCAAATGGCAATCCGGGGTGCCGAAATACAATTGGGTAAACTGGCAGTGGGTGGGTTTCACAAACCAAAACAAAGACCGACATTCCGGCCCAGAATGCACATTTTCAAAGGAGAATAACTGACTAGCATTGTTTTTCAGATAAACAAGTATGTTAACTTAGCATGTTTCTTGAATATCTGCAAACATATTATGGTATTTTTATGCTTTAGTAGAGTCAAAAACTTACATACAGCACCTTTAAAGGGGTCATATGATGCGATTTCAATTTTTCCTTTCTCTTTGGAGTGTTACAAGC
>NW_015506906.1:19489-27398 GCF_001515645.1 Sinocyclocheilus grahami
CTAGGGTTTAGGGTGATGAATAAGTATAAGGTTATTGCACATACTGTAGTTTAATTGCACAATGGGAGAACATTAACTGTTCATGAGGTAGATTGCCTGGGGAAAGAAACTGTTCTTGTGCCTGGCTGTCCTGGTATTCGGTGCTCTGTAACGCCGACCAGATGGCAAAAGTTCAAAAAGGAGATGGCTTGGATGTGATGGATCCAGAGTGATTTTCTGAGCCCTTTTCCTCACTCTGGATGTATACAGTTCTTGGAGGGTAGGCAGGGGGGCACCAATAATCCTTTCAGCAGTCCGAACCGTTCTCTGTAGTCTTCTGATGTCTGATTTTGTAGCTGAACCAAACCAGACAGTTATTGAAGTGCACAGGACAGACTCAATGACGGCTGAGTAGAACTGTTTCAGCAGCTCCTGTGGCAGGTTGAATTTCCTCAGCTGGCGAAGGAAGTACAACCTCTGCTGGGCCTTTTTAACAGTGGAGTCAGTGTGAGTGTCCCACTTCAGGTCCTGAGAGATGGTGGTGCCCAGGAACCTGAATGACTCCACTGCAGCCACAGTGCTGTTCATGATGGTGAGTGGGGGGGGAGTGCATGGGGGTTCCTCCTGAAGTCCACTATCATCTCCACAGTTTTGAGCGTGTTCAGCTCCAGGTTGTTAAGACTGCACCAGACAGCCAGCTCTTTAACCTCCTGTCTGTAAGCTGACTCGTCTCCATCCTGGATTAGGCCGATGACTGTAGTGTCATCTGCAAACTTCAGGAGCTTGACAGAGGCGTCTTTAGAGGAGCAGTCGTTGGTGTAGAGGGAGAAGAGCAGTGGGGAGAGGACGCAACCCTGAGGGGCGCCGGTGCTGGGGGTGCGGCTGTTAGATGTGAATTTACCAATTCTCACTAGCTGTTGCCTATCTGTCAGAAAGCTGGTGATCCACTGACTGATAAAGCTAGGGACAGAGAGCTGGGTTAGTTTGGTCTGGAGGAGTCTTGGGATGATGGTGTTGAAAGCGGCGCTAAAGTCCACAAACAGGATCCTCACATAAGTCTCTGGTTTGTCCAGATGTTGCAGGATGAAGTGCAGTCCCATATTGACTACATCATCCACGGACCTGTTTGCTCGGTAAGCAAACTGCAGGGGGTCAAGTAAGGGTCCAGTAATGTCCTTCAGATAAGTCAACACCAACCTCTCAAATGTCTTCATGACCACAGACGTTAGGGCCACAGGTCTGTAGTCATTAAGTCCTGTTATCTTGGGTTTCTTTGGGACGGGGATGATGGTGGAGCGTTTGAAGCAGGCAGGAACTTCGCACAGCTCCAGTGATCTGTTGAAGATCTGTGAGCAGATGGGGGCCAGCTGGTCAGCGCAGGTTTTCAGACGTGCTGGTGTCACACTGTCTGGGCCTGGTGCTTTTCTTCTCTTGTTCTTTCTGAAGACCTGACGCACACCATCCTCACTGATCTGAAGTGCAGGAGTGGGGGAGAGGGGGGTTGCAGGAGGTGTTGATGATTGTGTGGGAGAGATGTTCAGAGCGGGTGTGGGGTGTTAGCCTGGGAGTTTCAAATCTACAGTAAAACTCATTCAGGTCTTCAGCAAGTTGTTGATTGGCCTCAGTGCTCGGGGATGGTGTCTTGTAGTTGGTGATGTCCTTCAGGCCTTTCCACACTGATGCAGGCTCATTCGCAGAAAACTGGTGTTCTAGCTTTTTAGCGTAGTTCCTCTTGGCCACTCTAATCTTCTTATTCAGTGTTTTTCTGGCCTGATTGTACAAGATTCTTTCCCCCCCTTTTGTAGGCATCCTCTTTGGCCTGACAAAGATGACGAAGTTTGGCTGTAAACCATGGTTTATCATTGTTGAATGTTAAATGAGTCTTGGTAGGGATGCACATGTCTTCACAGAAACTGATATATGATGTTACAGATTCCGTGAGCTCGTCCAGATCGTTGGTGGCAGCTTCAAAAACACTCCAATCAGTGCAGTCGAAACAGGCTTGTAATGCCCGCTCTGTTTCGTTGGTCCATCTCTTTACAGACTTTACTACAAGTTTAGCAGATTTAAGTTTTTGCCTGTAAGTCGGTAAAAGATGAACCAGGCAGTGGTCAGAGAGTCCTACAGCTAGGATTCAAATGTCAAAGGAGTCAAATGTCACATTGTATTAGGAAGGCTAATTTTTTATTATTGTTCAGAAGGTGCTCCTAAATTTTTTTATTTGGAGGACAAGTGCTCCTAATTACAAGAAGAAAGTGCTCTTAAACTGGGTGTGTGACAGGTAGGCTATGGCTGAGGAATGGGGTTTGGTCAAAAATAAAAAAAATTTTTGCTTTAACCCCTGCAATATAATAAGAAGTAGAATAAGACAAATAAGTTTACCAATCATATGAAATTAGTATTAATACATTAATTTGTACTACAGAGGTGGCACAGAAGAACACAAAAGTGGCTTGTATGTACATTTTCAGATGTTTATTGAGGCTCAGAGGTAGTGCAATTAAATTCATAAATTGATGTGGAGATTAATGTTTTAAATATAACATTTTGAATACAGAAATATGATTTAAATAACTGAAATTATATGCTAAAATGAAACTAAATCCGCCAGCAGGTGGAGGCAAGTCACTGATGGAAATTCGTTGTAGCGACGGAACTTTAATCCCCGTGTATGGAAACATGTATTTTACCACAGTTGTAAAATGCTGCAAAAGCTTGAAAATGCACCTTGAAAGTGCTTGAATTTTACTTTGAAAAAGGTGTAAGAACCCTGACAGTGTGCACTATTTTATCAGATATGTACGATTAATCGTTTGTAAACCTATGCCAACACAGGAGAATAATGTGCTAACTGTTCATTTTGATTTCAAAACAAAAAGTTAAACCCTCGCCGTTGTTGCTCTCTGCTGGCACTTGCAATAATATGTAATTTACATAAGTTATGTTCTCTTTTGAATGGGAACTTGCACAGCGTGTCTAGAGGACACTACATGACCGGTGTCTGAAGCACAAGTGTAAACACGTCAAAGAACTTGGTACCGGCCGGTGACAGCTTATGACAGGGGTGCCCAGTCCTGCTCCTGGAAGGTCGCTGTCCTGCAGAGTTCAGCTCTAACCCCAATTAAACACACCTGAAGCAGCTAATCAAGGTCTTACTAGGAATACTAGAAGCTTCCAGGCAGGTGTGTTGGAACTGGTTGGAGCTAAACTCTGCAGGACATTGGCCCTCTAGGACCGAGTACTGGTGCAGCCGTGATTATAAAGGGGCACCTGAAGAATACGTCGTCCTATTGTCTTCAGTGGCCAGTTGCATAAACTGCTTAGACTAGTCATAAAAGTTGGTCATCTACAAAATTATGACCAGTCTGGACGAAATAATTTGAAGTAATTTCCATAAAAAGGTAGATCAGTTTGATTGCATTTGGAAAAGATAAACCGGTTAACTATAAATTCATCAAACTATTTCTTAAGGCACAGTCTTAACATAGACGAAAGGTCTTGTGGGGCCAGTTGCATCAACTTATACACTGTGTACGAGTGAGGAGCATGCACATTTAGTTCTTGGGAGCTGAATGCATGCATTGTGAGGATTTCTCAATTAAAACCCTGTTCACACCATCCCTATATTCTCAAGGGACATGCATTTGGGTTGAATGCCTTCGACATTTCAAAGAAGCTAGGTAAGATACATTCACAATTTTTCAGCTCTCTCTTTAGGAATAATGCTAGCGATTGGCTGCTAAGGGAGTTGAAGGCACTCACAGCGATGCATTCGTGTCTGTTCTCGGTTCTTTGTCAGATGCAGAACGGTGTGTTGAGACCGCCTTTGAAGTGGAGCATTGCTAGGTCTCCTTTCACTATGAGAGTTGTCCTACTGAAGCATTTGCTCCTGGGGAGCAACATCTAGTTATTTGGCTCTCTGTAAGCCTCCCTGATAGCCTCGTCATACTGAGGCTTCAGCCTTTAGAGCTCGTTTAGGTAGTAGTGCCAGGTGGCTAGGTTCTCTGTGATCTTCCTGGGGTGCTTCTTCTAGAATAGAAAGTCACTAGGTCTCGTCATACTATAGAGGGTCGTTCTTTTGAGATGTTCACTTTGGAGACTTCTGCCTGAATAACAACTCTAGGTCACTAGGCTTTCTGTGAGCCACCTTGGAAGATGTCCTGACCACAGAACGTAGGCCTCATCTGGCTTAAGAGAGTCATCCTGCTGAAGCTTCTGTTCTCAGATCTCCAGTCAGTGACATTATTCCCTTAAAGGTATTCTCAGGAATACCAAGCCATGACCTCTGCCTATGGTTAAGCCTTTTTAAGAAGGGTTAAGCCAGGACTTTCTCTGTTATGGATTTTAGCGTTGGTGTATAACTTAGGGACAGGGATTTATTTAGAGGAGTTGAATTTAATGTCAGTCCAGAGTTCTCCAAACTCAGTCCTGGAGGGCTGCTGTCCTGCAAAGTTTAGCTCCAACCACAATTAAACTCACCTGAACCAGCTAATCAAGGCCTCACTAGGCATACAAAACACTTTAAACCAGGTGTGTTGGAGCTGGTTTGAGCGAAACTCCACAGAACAGTGGTCCTCCACGACTGAGTTTGGACACCCCTGTGTCAATCAATAAGACACAAATAGCGGAGTGGGTATTTTGTTCCCCATAGCATGCCGTAGGGGATGCAGTGCAAGTTCCCATCTGAAAAGGAACATATCAGGTTATCCAGAGGGGCAATGAGAAACTACGTCTATTTGCCATGCGTCATGTGTTGTGAACATCTGCGAACATCTCCTTCAGAAAAGAAGTGAATGCGTGTGCCCTTTTTATACTCAGTCACACCAGTAGTGACATTATAGGCTGTCGTCGGCAAATGTCATGTTCTTTGTTGTGTTTAGACTTGTGCTTCAGACACTGGTCATGCTGGTGGCATTTCCCCATAGTGTTCTCTAGTGTACGCAGTGTCTCGTTCCCCTTTTTTTACAATAAAATTATTAGATTAACTAATAGTTAAAATAGTCAACCAATTACTCAATTACCAAAATAATGTGACTGCACTAATGTGTTACACTGGCCAGATAAAGGAAAGAGGGGATACACTCTGTACAGTGAAGGGAAGAAGGGTGAGGCTCTTGGTAATAAAAGTCCATGGAGGAGCCAACAATCGAGGAGATAACCATGGAGCAGCTGGTGGAAGAATAGCCCATGACAGAGCTGATTGAGGAAGGAGCCAGAGTGGAGGCTCAACAGTTTATCAAGGTGGAACCAAGGAATCTACTGACCAAAGTGGAGACCCAGGCAGAGCCAAAGGAACAAATACCCAGAGTGATCAAGGTGGGTTGTGAGGGATGAGGGAGCCCAGTTGAGCCTGTAGGATAATGGACCACAGTGGAGACGATGGGCCAACAGACTGCGGTGAAGCCAAGGAATCAAAGCACCTAGGTCAGGGGTAGGCAAGTTCGGTCCTAGAGAGCCGCAGTCCTGCAGAGTTCAGCTCCATCCCTGAAAAAAAACTTACCTGCCTATAGCCTTAGTAATCCTGAAGACATTGATTAGCTTGTTCAGGTGTGTTTGATTAGGGTTGGAGCTGAACTCTACAGGACTGCGGCTCTCTAGGACCGAACTTGCCTACCCCTGAGTGCCATGTGAAGCCAGTGAAAGGGAGGAGCCGACAAGCTGGATGAAAACAGCAAGGATGATGGGGTTTTGGATGATTTCCTATGGTTGGGACACAGAGGGGGGAGAATGGGTGGTCCATTCTAGGGTGTGTAGGTCCTTGAGTGGTAGCTCTGTAACCACCAGATTTGGGAACTCAGGGACCAGAGAACTTTGCCCAAGGGATTCTGGAAGTTCGGTAATAGACTATGTAGTTTCTGGGGAGGCCTGATTGATGGAAGCAGAGTCCTCCACTTCACCAATGCTCTGGAATGTAATAATCTATAGTTAGAATTAGGGGGGCAAGTACAATTTGCTTGATATGAAATCATGGGAAATGAGCAGCTGTGCCTGCCTATTTCTAACGGTAGTAAAAGGTAGTTTGTTGCCTTTGTTCATGGCCACTCTTAAAGCCCCAGTTGGCCCGCTTTGGACCAAGGTATTTGGCAAGCCGAAAATCCCTGGCTGTTGGCCCCAATGAAACCCCAAGTAGGCATGTTTAAGCCCCGGTAGTGACCGTGTAAACTCAACTGGCAGAGGCCCTAATATTGAGCCATGTGGAACTCCATACTTGTGTTTGATGAAACATCTATTTTTTTATCACAAAGTATCAGCAGTCAGATAGATATGACCTAAGTCCTATTCAAAATCTATGTCTATCTATGATCTTTGTTGTCAAAAGAGCTAACAGCACTAAAAGAAAGACTCGTATTAAAATGCCAAAAAAAGGTACCTTTGGAAGGTACATATACATATCCTTTTTTGAGTGATTTGACATGAGTGATTATAATAGGTATTAATCAAGCAATATTTAACATTTTAAGTATTAAATGTTTCATTTGTGTGTTATATAATTTGAATGATTCCTTTCTAGGGTATGCAACCAAAGAAATGATTGAAGTGTTCTTTCTAGGTATTCTCTAATGTCTGCATTTGATGTCTGAAATGCGACTGGTCTTGCCTAGGGATGTGTGATGCATCGTCAAAACTTAATAGTAGACATTAATTAACTATTATGTTTGGATTTTAAGGGTATCATCTATCTCTAACATGTCAAGGAATGTAGTTAAATGCTTTCACAAGTTTTGCTGATTTTGCATGGCTTCCAGAGATGAAATATAGATTTGCTTTGACGAGACGCTCAACATATGTTAGCACATACATCTATTTTCCCAGCTGACCAGGACAGCTAGGGTAACAGAGGTCACTACAGCTCATGGGATATGAGACAATTTCTTAGTTAAGAGCTTTTCTGGATTTTTCCAAAGAATAAAGATAAATATTGTCTGTTCTTCTCACCAGGGCCAGAACATGTTATCAGTATGTTTTGGGAATCTTTCCTGTTTATAGCAAAAGCTTGGGCCAACTACAACCTTGGTTGATATGTCCCGATCTCAATAAAGTTTACGCACGCTTTTAGGCCGTGAACTGGATCTCGTTCAGGACACGCGCTGTCTGTGAAAGTTTGGCCAGGACTGCTTCCAGAATAAATCACTGCAGTATTTTTGTCTCATCCATTGCTTATCACTGATATTTCGAGAAAGAATCCAGCATCATTCCCGAAACTTTGCAGCATGTATGTGTTCGTAAAACAAAAGTTTCATTCAAATTCTGAATGGATTATAGCCTAGAAAACACACAAATCGTGCTCCCTTTATTATCACTAAAAGCATCACTCATCAAAGTTCATCGCAATCTAATGCATTTAGTTAGTCATGACATGATTCACGAGCGTGCAAAACTCTGGTGCTTTCAGCGGTGAGTGAATTCTGAAAAACTACAAAGTTTATGATTGGTCATTGCATTGAAGAAATCAACAGATATGTCTGTGATTGGCTACATTGCTCAATGCCGCAATAATTCACACTAGAGAGAAGCGATTAGGGTGCACAGAGTTTCAGACGTAACCCTTGAGTCACACATGAACAGTCCTTACAACTGTAAACTCTGTAGGATCATAGAAATGTGTTATTTACTACTATAAAGTGACATGACGGGATGTTTTTTGGCACCAGAAAATATGCATCTCTGTGAAATGAAGGTGACATTCACACTGAAGTTGAATGTGGCCCAAATCTGATTGTCCACCTTTCATAACCATTTGCATTCTTTATAACTTTTTTGGGGGGGGGGCTTTTTTAAAAATCTTGTGCATATGAACTCCTGACCATCTGCTTTGCTATAGCTCAGTTGTTATCAAATGTTTTTTTGGGTTACGCTTTTTATTTGTGTAATTACACACTTGAGTACTGAGTAATACTAATTAACTACATGTACTTAATATATGGTTAGG
>NW_015506906.1:29283-31332 GCF_001515645.1 Sinocyclocheilus grahami
GGTTTGGCTTAGGGTTGCTTGCATGTAATTATGAATAATTTATTGTTATTATAATAGTAAGAGCATGTAACAAGCAAACCTTAATATAAAATGTTACTTTTTTTTGTCCCAAGATCCACCTTCGTGATAATGAAATTTATCTTTAAAACTTTGCAGGTTTTTACATTTACACACAGTTTTATTGCACCCTGAAATCTTATATCTGAAAAAGCATAAATGCTATTGACTTCTGTCTTTCTGAGACAAATGTTGCAATGTAAATTAAAGATTATAAATAACAGGATGTGAGTAAAATAAATGTTAAGCTGCATTATTTGATTCATCTTTAGTGAATGCACATAAGTGGAGTCACAATTTAGGTTCAGCCCAACAGAGCTGAGCTCCTCTCTGAATATACAAACAGGTATCTTCCTGGAACCCAGCTACTTGTCCTTCAGTATCATAGTGTCAGCAGAAGCATCAATGTCACCTAGAGTGGTGAAAAAAAAGAAATGCAGTTCGCCCTAATTGAGAGCCATGTTGGGCAGATATGAGACTGTCCCACTTGTTTTTTCACTGAACATAGTCCTGGACAATGCTTTATCAATAAGCATCAGAAAAGTGTATTTGAGTCTGTGTCAGTTTAAAAAATGCATACAGACTGTCAATATGGCGAGTGGTACAAATCATTACACATGTAAAAGTGTTTCTGTTACAGAACTCATTTGAGATTGTTAGTTAATGAGAAAATAGCTATGAAACAACTTGGCCCCAACAAGCCAGATATAAAAATCATACAACAAACAAAGGACAATGGTGAATCATTCAATAATACGTTTTTCAGGTCAAGGTACATGTTGGATTGCATGCTTGATGTAATGCAGGGCCACATTATAGTTGTGTAGATTTCTTAAAATATATCAGCGGAGCTGCTCAGCCTAAGTGAAAGAGCGCACCTAAATTACAGCAGATTGCATATGACGTTTGCCACACTGTAATAGCCAATGCCAAATACAGTTCTCTTTCATCATCTTGTGTGTGAGATCCACCAGTTGGAAGAGCATCCATTCCTGATCTCTGCAGAATTATCCAACTGCACCAAGTCTGGCATGATAGAGAGGAGCGTGTGCCCAATGCTGGGTAAGGGACCGCCCCTTACCAAAGTGCATAAATCATGTTGCGCACGTTACCTTTACTCAGCTTACATTTGCTTTTTGTGACCTCTGGACTGTTTTTCTCACAGCTTGTTTTTTCTTGGACTTTCAGATTTTGTCTCAAGAAGGAAATATTGCTCAGGATCACACTTCATATTAGGCATATCCACCTTTTTCCCGCTCAGTTTTTCAGTCACATGGCTACCAGCCATTGGATTTTACTGCCCATTTCACCATGGTGCTCTCCAAAGCTGCATCTTCTTCTGGTGATAGCCTGTTGCATACCTGCCACATGTGGCAGGGTCATCACCACTAAAGATTCACATGCTTTTTGCACAATCTGGGATTCAAACTCATTGAGGTAACTCTGAAATTCCCTTAAAATTGTATCATTAGCTCTCAGCTTTCCAGACTGAGCTTCTCATCAACCGCTTCTCCAGGCTTCATCTTCTAGTTCACAAGCTGGAGGTAAGGAGCAGGTGACACTTTCTGACATTACAGGCACCCCATATCCTGGGCATCCTGAACAGGGGCGCAGACCTCTTGTTGAGGGGGAACCCAATCTACGGAGACTGGTGCTTCTCTCTTCAGATAGCGAGTCTGCTGTGGGAGAAATTCAGTCAGGCATCCGTCAGTCTCTTTTTCTTTGTGCGGAAAAGACTATTGTCCTATATTGTCATAAGCATGGATGCAGTGCATCTGCATCATATGCAGTGGCCCGATTTGCCTTTGCCTGGTAGTGCCGACTCTGGCCAGGGGAAGACAACAGAGCCTGACTCTGATTTTGATAGCATCCAGATGGCCCAAACACCATGGCTTGCAGAGAGTATTCCTCTGCTGTATGCCTAGTCGTGGTCCCTCCCATTATGCACAGATCTCCTGTCCCAAGTGAACTGGGTTAGTGTACCACCCTCAC
>NW_015506906.1:32693-32910 GCF_001515645.1 Sinocyclocheilus grahami
ATGTGGAAAATGTGTTTTTTGAACCTTAAACTGCATGAACACATTGCATTACACCAAATACATAAAATAATGTTCTTTCTGTCAGGACCACTATCGTCAAAATGATAGATACTTAGCATAAAGTTTGGTTTGGCGGTATGGTTCTGTTCTGGGCAAAAACCTCCCTGCCCATCCATGCAGCCTGTCATGAATGAGCAGGGAGAGCAGCAATAATAAC
>NW_015506906.1:33138-33431 GCF_001515645.1 Sinocyclocheilus grahami
CCTTTAATGCAATACCTGAAAAAGATGCAGAAAACCCACTAGAATTGGCAGCCTAGTTTGCAGCAAACATAGCGTACTGCAGCCATAGAAGCGAGCAATGAACGGATCAGAGATCGCAGATTCTACCTGGCCTAAAAGCTTCAGCATCCATTTAAAAAGTCTATAACAACAGCATATAATAACTCAAATGGACTCATCAGTTTCTAGGTTGGCCATCTCCCATTGACATTTTGACATTTGTGTTATGCGTCCTCAATCTGACAACCCGCGTGAGCATAGACAAAAATCCTTAC
>NW_015506906.1:34111-37370 GCF_001515645.1 Sinocyclocheilus grahami
GCAGATGGATCCACACGCCTCACGTCTCGTCAGCCCCGTTACAAAGAGAGCAACCATACATTTGAATTCTTTATTTTATTTTTTATTAATTTATAATCATTTAGAATCATTAGCCATTTATGTATTTTTTTTTTTTACCATTTATATAATTTGATTATTCATTTATTTTTATTACGTTTTTATATATATTTTTTTATTTCTTATTTTCCTTGTTTATGTATTTTCATTGCTTACTCTTATGATTGTGAGGTTTAATTAACTGTTTGGTTTGTCTGAATGATTAAGAGGGAATGTTTATGGAAATTCAAGGTTTATGAGTTGTTGTTGTGTTTGGTAAAACACTACTTGTTGGATTTGTGCTGGTCAGATTAAGTCTGAGCACTGAAACATATGCAACTAATATTTTTCAATAAACTTTGCTCCTTTTTATCATCATCACTTCGTCTCCTGCTTCTGCTCTTCTCTGGCTTTGCTCAGTCATCTTCTAGGTTCATAGACTATTAATACAGTTTTGGTACCAAATATTACTTGATGCTAATCGGTTTTAAAACTAGTCTACCACATCCAGTTTTCAAAAGTCTTGTGAACAAATGTTATGTATGTGTTTTATGGCCTTATTTTAGTGACTATTTAATTTTAGAACATTTTATTTTTCACTAACCATGTATAAACATAATTTTCTCAAAAACCCAAACATGTAGGCTATATTCATGCTGCTTTGTGTATTATTGTAGCCCAGTTTGTGCTGATTACAGTGTAATCAGAGTTTAGTCATTAATGTGTTTTTAAGATACTGAAAAAAGCACAAATGTTAGGTCATGTCAAAACTTCTCCAGGGCCCCAAAACCCCATCAGACCTCAGAGGATTAAAGCTTTGTGTGTACCACAAACAGTCACTAAATATGAAGAATAAACACCAATCTCCTTGTTCCTCCTGTTTTATTCTCCGGGTTTCTGGTTCCTCGTGTGTTATTCTCCAGATAGGAATGCCGCGATAGGTGTCGTATTCCTATAGGTAGATGTGATCAGCTGAGAATCAGCTGATGCAAGCTTGACTCACGTGACCTGCCAGAACTAACGCTAAAGCTTAATTTGTTATACAAAATTTTGGTCATTTTGTTGAATTTTTATGAATTATTTGTCCCTGAAATTTTTTCATGTGTGTGCCCCAGAGCACTTCTCTCTCGCTCAGACGCATAGCAACTCCAGGTTTAGGCTAAAGTAGCTTAATGTTTAGCCTACAATAACTACGCACATAACAAAACAATTGACACTTCATTTAATTTTCACTTTATTCACTTTATTATACGTCACAAAAAAGAGGGGAAATGTGCAAAAGATCACTTATCTCACTAAAAAAGGCTAATATAATCACTTATGTTATGCTATTTTGCTTGCCTGTTATTACACATAGTACAAAATAAAAAAAATAATAAAGGTGCCGTTTTGGGGGGATTTATTGTATTTTTCAATTTATTTGGCTGAATTTGTCAAAATTTATGTAAAATGAATTTTATTTAGAGGAGGAAGAAGGGTTCACCCAGGGCTCCACACAAGCAAGAGCTGCCACTGTGTGCCATTCTTCTTCTGTATTATACAGAACTGACTGACAACTTCAGTGATTAAGAAATGCTCTTGATGTGTGATTCTGTTGCAAATTTAAGAAAAGGCATTTGGTGACTTTTGTTAAATCATTGACAAAACATTGACCAAATTAGATTTCTTGATGATTTTATATTTTATAATAGTGATTTTATCATTTCAAAATATGAAGATAAAAGTAAAAATGAATGACCAATACGCCAATAAGTGCTCCCCTGCTGCCATCTATTGGTTATAGTGGTGGTTTGATGTATTTTTTTATTATTATAAATAATTGTGTTTACCACAAAATATATTTGGTTATCCCATTAAAAATGACTTTTAATTTTGGATCAGTTTTAGAGCTTTAAAGTGCTGTAGATAGTTGTATTGTCACCAGTGGCATAGCGGAAAATTGCGGGGCCCCTTATGAGAACCGCATGTCCAAGGCCCCCCTTTCCGGGACTGATAAATAAAAAAAAGTTTTAAAAAATGTACAGAGAATTCTAACGCTGCATTAACGGCGCATATTCTCTCAGAGACGACGAGAGACTAATCTACTTCAATATATGCTGATAACAGTACATAACTGTCTTAAATTATTCTCTTAATATTTATCTTGTGACCTGTATAGTAAAAAACACGAGAAGAAACGTATTTCGGGTTAAACAGGTTGTTTTTGAAAATCGGTGCATGAAATAAAGCTGCTCTTTTAGGCCTATAATTCATTGTATAAATTAATAGACCTGTTTTTTTTTAAAACAACTTTTTAAAAACATTTTCAATGGGGAGTAAGCTAATAGCCTAATCTTCTATCATCCACACAGCGCGTCATGCCTTAACCATTAACTAGCTTGTGCATGGAAGGATACAAACTCATCAGGAGTGAAAAAAGTGACAAAGGTTTGAACACCCTTCCTCCTTTTTAATACCATATGGAAAAAAGTGAAAATTAAAAACAAGAAAAAAAAGAAAAGTGTGTCACATAACGTCCCCTTTAACTCAGACCCCAGACAGTAGAACACATTTTTATTTTTTTTTATTTTCAAACACATGTACTATTGCTCAATTTTTAGTTAGGTAATTTGAATATATATATATATATATATATATATAATTTGCCTCAATATTTTTGCACATTTTTATATAGTAAAATGTATTTTAAAGAACATCTGATTTGTCTTTTTCATTTTTACTTAAAGAGATAATTCATGGAAAATGTGCCATGCTGAGTGGAAGATTTTTGCCAAGATTTCACCTGGTAGAAAAACAAATACTATAAAAATGATTGTCATGATTCCCACTATGACCACTAAATGGCAGCAGAGGATCATTTATTGTCTCCTTTACCATTTCCACTCTGTAATATAGTTCTTTTCACATGTTTTGCTAATGGATTTATATTTAGACATTATAAAATCACTATTATAACATTTAAAAATCAATTTTTTTTGTCAAAGTTCAGCATTGTTTTGTATTGAAGTATGAAGTGGCAAGTTTTCAACTCTTTGAATCATCTCGAATTACACAGATGGCCTATTTTGAATTTACAACGGCAATTTTCAGTGAAAAGTGGCTAGTTTGTGTCCTTGTTTACAATCTTAGTTTCTCTCAAATGTAAATCAAATGCCCATTCACAACATGTGTTTCCACCATTGCACCATTGCTTGTTCTCCAT
>NW_015506906.1:42992-48032 GCF_001515645.1 Sinocyclocheilus grahami
CAAAACTACAGCAGCAACAAGTCTGTGTTGCCTTTAGCAGCTTCTACAGGTAAAGATAACTTAAAGCTCTCCTTTGATGTGTTCTTTTTAGGCAATGTTTGAATTATTATTATTTTAATTCAATCTAAAAAATGCCAAAATATGTAATGCATTATTTAATTATTATACCATTAACAATTAACTTAATTTGTAGTTAACTAGTTAAGTATTTAAATAATTTACTATACTAGGCTGTTGGTGTCTGGGCTTATTTATTTATTTTTAAATGACATGAGACTTTGTGACTTTCTGCACTTGCTATACTTCATAGTTATTGTATAATAAATCCAAAAGCAAGACGTGAAAAAAAAACTAGGAATTTGAAATGGCAACTGAGCTAATGGCTGATCCTCTGCTGCCATCTACTGGATATAATGGTCTTATAATAATCTTGCTGCCAGTGTGACACCCACAAATCAATATAAATAAATAGTATTACATTTACTTAGTTGACATTATTTATTTAGCTCTTCTACATTAAATTAGTTGAGTTAACATAATTAGTTGTCAACTAATAAGACTAGTACAGCTGATAAAAACATACCTCAGGTCAACAATGAACCAAGAGAGGCTGTCAGCACTGGCACTAATTTCAATTGAACGGAACATACGAAGGTCTTTGGATATGGAGGACATAGTGACAGCATTTGCTGTACTTAAGGCTTGTTAGCACCATTTTAAGGTGACAATCCGTTACTGTAAATATGAAGATAGTACTGTATATTCAAGATTGTATTTGTACAGTATTGAATCTTCTGCCATAAGGATGAAGATTGATATTTTGTTAAAGAATAAGCACTTTGCGTTAAAAAATTAACAATTTATGTTCTATTACTTTTTGTATGTTGTATAAATATATATCTAGGTAACGAAGATATATTAACAAAATAATCTTTTAGAAGGGCCTCATCTATTCATTTTGCCTGGGGACCCCACTTCATCTTTTTTCGCCTCTGGTACTTCATCACTTTTAATTGCTTGTTTTATACGACAGATCCAGATTAAAGTAGAAATTATTTTTATATATATTTACTCTTTCATAGATATTTTTAGGCACCTATACCCAACCCTACCCTAAACCTCTACTTCACAACAATGTAAAACATGTAACAGGCAGATGAAACAGGTACAGGTATTTGTTGTGAAAAAAGTGGCCAGAAAACAGTATAAAAGTGTTACAAACAACTCGAGTTGCTTTTTGTGAAGTTACATTTGTGTCTTGTTTATTAGGCTACTAATCCATACTCACACAATTTACACCTTCTTAATTAATTTTTTTATTGAGAGAAATCAGTGTGCAATTAATGTAATTAATGTACCATGAATAAAAAAACTAAAAACTTAAGTGCATATACCTCTGTCCTGAATTAGGTAAAAAGGTTTTGTTGAAAATAAACTTGAGATGAGAGCAACTTTGACGCACTGTGACACACTGGTGCAGGGGCACAACTGCACATTTGCCGAGGGGTATGCAAGATCAGTGTCAGCACCCCCCTGTATTCTAGTAGCCTCTAACACTAACTCTAAACTTTCTGCAAGTCAATGACCAAAAGCCCATTACTAGCTTGTGCATGGAAAGATAAAAAACTTATCAGGAGTGAAAAAAGTGACAAAGGTTTGAACCCCCTTCCCCCTTTTTTAAAACCATAGGGAAAAAAGAGAAAACAAGAAAAAAAAAGATAAGAAAATTGTTACATAACATCCCCTTTAACTCCTGATGGCAGACCCCAGACAGTAGAACACATTTTTTTGTATTAATTTTTATTTTCAAACACATGTACTATTGCTCAATTTTTAGTTAGGTAATTTGAATATATATATATATATATATATATATAATTTGCCTCAATATTTTTGCACATTTTTATATAGTAAAATGTATTTTAAAGAACATCTGATTTGTCTTTTTCATTTTTACTTAAAGAGATAATTCATGGAAAATGTGCCATGCTGAGTGGAAGATTTTTGCCAAGATTTCACCTGGTAGAAAAACAAATACTATAAAAATGATTGTCATGATTCCCACTATGACCACTAAATGGCAGCAGAGGATCATTTATTGTCTCCTTTACCATTTCCACTCTGTAATATAGTCCTTTTCACATGTTTTGCTAATGGATTTATATTTAGACATTATAAAATCACTATTTTAACATTTAAAAATCAATTTTTTTTGTCAAAGTTCAGCATTGTTTTGTATTGAAGTATGAAGTGGCAAGTTTTCAACTCTTTGAATCATCTCGAATTACACAGATGGCCTATTTTGAATTTACAACGGCAATTTTCAGTGAAAAGTGGCTAGTTTGTGTCCTTGTTTACAATCTTAGTTTCTCTCAAATGTAAATCAAATGCCCATTCACAACATGTGTTTCCACCATTGCACCATTGCTTGTTCTCCATCATTGCATAGGACCACTCATTTTTTCGATTTTATATAATCAATGAACTCTGAAAATGTTATCTGTCAATGTTTAACATTCCAAACGTTGTCAAAATGAATTAATTGTAGCACTTTTGTCATACCCAAAATGAGCTCTGTACAAAGGAAAATAATGTAAGAATGTACAGTAAAATAAGTTTTGTTTTTCATGCATTTAAAAATCATTTTTCATTTTCGTACTTTACAAATTAACAAAAACTAGTGCATATTTTTAACTGCTGTCACGAATTCGGTCCATGGACTTCCGTTTATTCACCACCAGAGGTCACCCTTTCCATTACATTGACTCTCGCACAACACAAACTGTTGCATAGCACCCCGGACTACATATCCCATCATTCTTTGCACGATTTGCACACTGCACTGATTGCACTCATTGCACACAGCTGTTTCTAATCACCTCACTCACTATATAACATTGATCTCAATATTTCAGTAGGCTCCATGCATTTGAGAGATGTTCTTAAATGTAATGCACATACATGCCTGCACATTTTTGCAGTTTTAATCGGCATTTCGGTAATTTCATGACTTAACTGACGGTGTATGCTCGCAGTTTCTAGTGCGGTTTATTTATGAAGTGAGCGCCTCATTTTCACGTACAGTTGAAGAGCGTGCGCCATGAGCAGAAGTAAAACGGCTAACAGGACAGGATATGACTGACATATAACAATATCTCATCAGACCGCAGTTCCCTGTTGTTCAACTGAAGCTCATTTGGCTTCTGTACCTTTTCCGCGCTCGTTTGAGTCGCGCACTAAGGGCAAGCTGAAGTGCGCGTCTGTTAAAGGGGTGGTTGATTGCGATTTCACTTTTTTAATGTTAGTTAGTGTGTAATGTTGCTGTTTGAGCATAAAAAATATCTGCAAAGTTACGAAGCTGAAAGTTCAATGCAAACGGAGATATCGTCTTTTAAAATTCTGGCAGTTTAATGCCTACAAAAACGACTGGTAAGGGACTACAACGAGTTACTTCCCGGGTCCGTTACGTCAAGAACCCAGAATTTTACATAAACCCCGCCTCCGGGAACATGCAGCAAAGGGGGCGAGGCCAAGCTGCGCTGCTTTAGAGAAGAGGAAGAGAAAACTAGAGGTGCACGTAAAAATCTGTTCATATATGAATCACGATTCTGTCTTCTAACGATTCTAATGGATTCACAAGTTTCAAGTTCTTTCATTAACCCCATTTTGGGAAACCCTGGTGTAGTGTGATGTTTAATGCACTTAAGAGATATGTGAAAAAAAAAAATATATATATATATATATATATATATATCACTTACTGAGATCGTTTTCACAGCACAATGTAAATAATGTATTTTTTTTCAAATATAAATAATGGTAAGAAAAATAGTATAAATAATGGTAAGAACAAACACAAAAATGCATCTAAAGATTTGTAACCAACAAATACCCTCAGTATTGACACCAGATCTCCTGTAAATGGCCATTTAAAGCTCATTTCATTGAAGACATCAGCATAATAAATGAGGTGAAAACAGGAGCTATTGACATGAAATAAAGAGTCTTTTCAGCAGCTCTGTTAATATTGATGAGCCTCAGACGATCAACACTCATTCAACAAGACATTCAGGAAAACTAGAGGTGCACGTAAAAATCTGTTCATATATGAATCACGATTCTGTCTTCTAACGATTCTAATGGATTCACAAGTTTCACAATCAATGTTCTACTGCAGCAGTTCTCAATACTGTTCCTTGCGTTCCCCTGCTCTACACATGCTCTGCATCTCTCTCTCTCTCTCATTCAGATCATCAGCTCAGTGAATACACTTATTTTCACGTACTATAGCTATGAGAAGCATTATACATGGACGTGTGTGCGGTTGCCGAACTGTATTAAAGCTTTAATCAGAATAAAACCGTATATTAAAAGCTAACAGAAGCAGTAGTATTTACAAATAACAGCATATCTAAAAGTATGAGACAACAACAAACAAAAATATTATGCCTACCATTAAATTTATAACTATCAGCACTATAATTAAAGGAAGAAAATAAACACCAACCTGTTAGTTCTTCAGTATCTTAAGCAATATAGATGACATCATTGTTTACAATACAACCGGAGCACATGCCGCTATGTTGAGGGGCGGGACGTTTAGATGCATGCTAGAGGCGGCCTTGACTGTGCTGGACAGAGCTGTATCTGTGGATCAAAAGGGTTCTCCAGAAAGCTGTCGATAAGCACGTCAATAGAGCTGCCTCTTCTTGTTGGACGGCATGTGAGTGTGCAGCCGTCAGCATTTGTGATAAAGGTATATCCATTGAAAGTCCTGGAGGCTCATACTCTGATTAAGAATGACCTTCCCTAGGACTAACACAACTTTTTATAGCTAACTTACCCAAACTCTTTAACACCAGCCGCACATCTTAATAAGGTTTAATGCTATACTGGCTCAGAGAAGTTAAAGGGTTAGTTTACCCAAAAATGAAAATTAGGCTGCGTTTTAATATGACTTTAGACGAATCCAGTCGGAGTTATATTAAAAATTGTCTTTGATCTTTCAAGCTCTATCATTGCAGTCAGCGAGTCAGCGAG
>NW_015506906.1:49458-64497 GCF_001515645.1 Sinocyclocheilus grahami
TATATATATATATATATATATATATATATAGCCTATGATCTCGGCATTGATCTCAATATTTCAGTAGGCTCCATGCATTTGAGAGATGTTCTTAAATGTAATGCACATACATGCCTGCACATTTTTGCAGTTTTAATCGGCATTTCGGTAATTTCATGACTTAACTGACGGTGTATGCTCGCAGTTTCTAGTGCGGTTTATTTATGAAGTGAGCGCCTCATTTTCACGTACAGTTGAAGAGCGTGCGCCATGAGCAGAAGTAAAACGGCTAACAGGACAGGATATGACTGACATATAACAATATCTCATCAGACCGCAGTTCCCTGTTGTTCAACTGAAGCTCATTTGGCTTCTGTACCTTTTCCGCGCTCGTTTGAGTCGCGCACTAAGGGCAAGCTGAAGTGCGCGTCTGTTAAAGGGGTGGTTGATTGCGATTTCACTTTTTTAATGTTAGTTAGTGTGTAATGTTGCTGTTTGAGCATAAAAAATATCTGCAAAGTTACGAAGCTGAAAGTTCAATGCAAACGGAGATATCGTCTTTTAAAATTCTGGCAGTTTAATGCCTACAAAAACGACTGGTAAGGGACTACAACGAGTTACTTCCCGGGTCCGTTACGTCAAGAACCCAGAATTTTACATAAACCCCGCCTCCGGGAACATGCAGCAAAGGGGGCGAGGCCAAGCTGCGCTGCTTTAGAGAAAAGGAAGAGAAAACTAGAGGTGCACGTAAAAATCTGTTCATATATGAATCACGATTCTGTCTTCTAACGATTCTAATGGATTCACAAGTTTCACAATCAATGTTCTACTGCAGCAGTTCTCAATACTGTTCCTTGCGTTCCCCTGCTCTACACATGCTCTGCATCTCTCTCTCTCTCTCATTCAGATCATCAGCTCAGTGAATACACTTATTTTCACGTACTATAGCTATGAGAAGCATTATACATGGACGTGTGTGCGGTTGCCGAACTGTATTAAAGCTTTAATCAGAATAAAACCATATATTAAAAGCTAACAGAAGCAGTAGTATTTACAAATAACAGCATATCTAAAAGTATGAGACAACAACAAACAAAAATATTATGCCTACCATTAAATTTATAACTATCAGCACTATAATTAAAGGAAGAAAATAAACACCAACCTGTTAGTTCTTCAGTATCTTCAGTGTGTTTGATTCTGCAGGGTTCTGGATCTCTCATCTTCTCTATGTCCTCTTTAATAAACTCAGTCTTTGCAGATTTCAGCTCTTCCTGATGATTAGATGCTTGTCTTCACTTGTGAACTGATGGAGATATTACAGCATTTATTGCTGAATTACTGTGGGAGGAGCTTCACTGATGACGCTATTCTTGTGGGAGGAGCTTCATTGAAGTTGAATTGCAGCATGTAAGGAGCTATGTGCCAAAAAAAAAAATATATATATATATATATATATATATATCACTTACTGAGATCGTTTTCACAGCACAATGTAAATAATGTATTTTTTTTCAAATATAAATAATGGTAAGAAAAATAGTATAAATAATGGTAAGAACAAACACAAAAATGCATCTAAAGATTTGTAACCAACAAATACCCTCAGTATTGACACCAGATCTCCTGTAAATTGCCATTTAAAGCTCATTTCATTGAAGACATCAGCATAATAAATGAGGTGAAAACAGGAGCTATTGACATGAAATAAAGAGTCTTTTCAGCAGCTCTGTTAATATTGATGAGCCTCAGACGATCAACACTCATTCAACAAGACATTCAGGATCATCAGCAGATCATCTCTCTTTATTCTCAGTGTTTGCTGATAGAAACTGATATAGTTTGAGTCGGGATATATGATAAAACTGTATAAAACTTATCTATTGAAAGACAATACTGTTATTTCTCACAATGTGCCATGCATAAAACATCAATAATACAGAAACGCTGTACATAAATATCCTACAACAACATATAGCCTAACATGACTATATGAATCTTAATATAGTTCGATTTTTTTAATAACTACATTAATTGCAATAGAGTCATTAGATCATTAACATTTGACAGATTTTTATGTACAGAATCTGACGATGATCATACAACTTTTAAAAAATAAAGAGCACCAGCTATATCTCTCTTGTCAGACTTCATTAATATTTATCTACAGTATATTCACATTTTGAATAGATTTGAAATTTTCCTCATTAGGCTACTCATTACAGGGACAACGTGACCCTGCAGAATCAAACAGACTGAAGATACTGACGAACAAACAGGTTGGTGTCTATTCTTGATTTGTGCGTGTGTGTGTGTTTGTGTGTGTGTGTGTGTGTGTGGTGTATGGGTGTGGGTGTGTGTGTGTGTGTGTGTGTGTGTGTGTGTGTGTGTGTGTGTGTGTGTGTGTGTGTGTGTGTGTTTGTGTGTGTGTGTGTTTGTTCACTATCCACTGCCATACTTGGCTACATGTCTCGTCCTTTCCCTTTCCTTTCTTTTTTATTCTTCCTACAGTAACGTTGGTAACAGGGTTGATGAATGAAATCAACAATGTACAGTTTGTGTAAAACCGAGACAATGGATTGAAGTGTCATGCTGTAGAACGAGCCCAGATGATGTCACTTCCTGTGTGTCACAGTTTTAAGAAATGCTCTGTTTTTTTCAAATGAGGAAAATCATGACAGAAGTAACAGTGTTGAGTGAAACATGTAGGACACTGCTGATGCTAATAACAATTGTTGATTTAACACTAGTTAAAGCCGTGGTCAAGCTAGACTTTGAGCATGTGGCATTTCTACAGACACAGCAATGGAGTGATATGACTTCACTCTTTGCAGCGTGTTTACAAACGTATATAACAAATAATAATCACTCCAAAATGTACAAATTATACACAATCTACTCCATTTTACAGCAAAACACATCAAAATTCACTTGAGTCCCACATTCACATACGTTTGAATGAAATCAATGGAAGGAAAAGTCTATTGTGACTCACCCTTAATAATTAAAGAGATTTTTATTAAAAGGAATTAAATAATTTTGTGTCAAAATATGGAACTATTGTATATTGTAATCACATTAGATAATTGTGTCATTGATCAATAAAAGTTCTCACTACAGAAACATGATATTTGTCCGATTTAAATATAATTACTAGAACACCAGTGTACCTCATTCATGGAGAGTTTTAGGGATGTGTAATTAATTTATAAAAAATATGTATATATCAAAATAATTGTAATATTTTCTAGCAGTTGTCTACTTTGTTACATCTGGGCTCACTTTTATGTTCTTTCACTTCACATTTCTTTCTTTGAATTATTGTAATGTACTGAAAATGATTTTTTTTTTCAGAGCTGAACGAGGAGAGTGAAGAACTGAGTGAAGTGAAGGCTTAATAATTAAAGAGATTTTTATTAAAAGGAATTAAATAATTTTGTGTCAAAATATGGAACTATTGTATATTGTAATCACATTAGATAATTGTGTCATTGATCAATAAAAGTTCTCACTACAGAAACATGATATTTGTCCGATTTAAATATAATTACTAGAACACCAGTGTACCTCATTCATGGAGAGTTTTAGGGATGTGTAATTAATTTATAAAAAATATGTATATATCAAAATAATTGTAATATTTTCTAGCAGTTGTCTACTTTGTTACATCTGGGCTCACTTTTATGTTCTTTCACTTCACATTTCTTTCTTTGAATTATTGTAATGTACTGAAAATTAAATTAAACTGTTTTTTTTTTCTTTTCTTTTTTCAGAGTTGATGAACGAGAACGAGGAGAGTCAAGAACTGAGTGAAGTGGAGGAAATATATCATGACAAACCTCGAGAAAACCCTTGCTCAAAGACTGAGAAACATGTTTAAAGAAAAGAAGAGCCAAGAAATCTTTCCCCTGCACTCAGTGTGGAAAGAGTTTTACAAACAAACAACATCGTGTTGATCACATGAGAGTTCATACTGGAGAGAAGCTATTCACTTGTGATCAGTGCGGGAAGAGTTTCACTGTTAAAAGTCACCTGAAGATACACATGAGGATCCATGCAGTGGAGAAACCAGACCACCGCAGTCTGAAATCACGGTAAGTAGCTCATCTTTATGTGCTGAGAAACAAAGTCTCTTCTGTGAAAATTACCCACAGCAGAATCTCTCCTCTCTACCTACAGCTGGTGTGGTGAGACGAGACTCTGCTATGATTGTAAAGTGCTTCTGGTGTACAATAGTACATAATAAAGAGCTACATAACTTGATACTAAATTCACCCTCCCATCATGCACTTGGTGAATTGTTGTCATTGTTATAAAGTAATGTGTATGTGCACAATAGCACAGAGTTTGCTGTGTTCATCCTCCCTTGTGTTTTTCATCTAACAGTAGAAACATTTTACCTTGAAAAGAGGTCAAACCATCTACATAAATGGTCAACTGAAGCAGGATGCCTTATGATAATCTGTTTATTATTTTTACCCAATCAATTCTGAGTTTTTGATCTAAAATCAATGAATATCGCTAGGAATCCTGGCCCGGTGCACTGAATTTGCTATGGGGTCCCCTCAAAGTCATAACTCACTTAGATGCATAGTGCCTAATCACAGATTATGTGAGTTAATGTCAAATACAAAGAGTTCTGTTGTTACAATCTAGCCCACTATGGGGTGAGCTGTAACACTAGCTAGGGATAGATGTAACAATGAGAGGCAATATGCTAAAAAAACATCAACACCATCTGATTTTTGCATAAACATCATTGAAGAACAAAGACAAAAACAGTTTTGAACAATGTGAACCACTTAAACAGACAAAAAAACATATTGTATATTTTAGAACTTTAAATGTAGCCCTGTCCCAAATGGCACAATTCATGTGCACTTGCCGTTAAGTCCACGAGTCCGTAGGGTGTCCCATTCGTCATTTTAGCTTTCACAGCAGACTTCTATCTGGCAGTCAAAGCGGCATTACGTAACAAAAGTGTGGACTCAGAGGGTTTAGGGTGAGATTTGGGACAGGGACAGTGTTGAGTCTTCTGAGGTGAGCAGTTCACGGTTCAAAGTTCAAACACACTTTTTTAATCAGTTTGTTTAAGCGACATATTACAGGTTAATTTCTGTATTGTTTTCATCGGGTTCAGTGCTACTTGTGCATCTTTTCTGGCGTCTTCCTCCTGAAATAAACATTTATTGCAGCATCAGCGAACATGTGAGGAAAATATGATAAATTCATTCAGACCTGAGAGATTTTGAGTGCTTTTGTTTGATGGTTTCAGTGTTTACTGAATGTCTCGTGATCTCAAGTGAAAAATCGAAAAGTTTAAGATCTGTGAGGGAAATTGATGGGAATCGATCTCAAGTAAGGCAGCACTGCGATTTCATTCCTACTCTTTTGACATCTTTGCCAGTTTAAATTTGTTAGTTACTAACATATTGCTCATATTACTGTCATACAGTGAGAAATAACAGTATTGTCTTTCAGTAGAGCAGTTTATACACTTTTATCATATATCCTGACTCAAAAAATCAGTTTCTAACACAACAATGTACTAAACTGTACATTGTTGATCTCATTCATCAACCCTATTACCAAAGTGACACTAAAGTGAATAAAGTGAGATGATCTGCTGATGATCTGAATGTCTTGTTGAATGAGTGTTGATCGTCTGAGGCTCATCAATATTAACAGAGCTGCTGAAAAGACTCTTTATTTCATGTCAATAGCTCCTGTTTTCTCCTCATTTATTATGCTGATGTCTTCAGATCTCCTGTGAATGGACACTTAAAGCTCATTTCATTGGTGTCAACAGACTTGAGGGTATTTGTTGGTTATAAATCTGTACATTTATTTCTGTTTATGCTTTCAACTGTATTTCTTACCATTATTTATATTTGAAAGAAATTGCATTTTTTTATATTCTGTTATCAATTAGTAAAAAAACAAATTGATATATATAGATATATTTTTAGAAGATCAGCTCCTCCCATATCAATCACATCATCAGTGAAGCTCCTCCCACAGTAATTCAGCAATAAATGCTGGAATATCTCCATCAGTTCACAAGTGAAGACGAGCATCTAACAAGTGAAGACGAACATCTAATCATCAGGAAGAGCTGAAATCTGTAAAGACTGAGTTTATTAAAGAGTACAGAGAGAAGATGAGAGATCCAGAACCCTGCAGAATCAAACACACTGAAGATACTGAAGAACTAACAGGTTGGTGTTTATTCTTGATTTCTCATTCATTCATAATGTTTTTTTTTCTTGCTTGCTTTCAACACTGTAATGTTTGTTATTTCAGGGTTGTAAATTAAACCTAATTTAAGCAAAATCTGATTTATAGTTACTAAAAAGTGCATGCATTATATATCAACTTGCATGCAATTATATATTGAATTTAGATCATCATTTAAGTGAGTTTTTTCATAAAAATGTGATATGTCACATGCAAGCTAATGGTGTAGTTGAGGAATTTTGTGGTAAATAGGTACAAAAGTACTTCATATCTCCCAAAACACAGCTTTAATGTATAGATGAGAAGTAAACAAAAAAAATATATTATAATTAAAATAGAATATTATTTGTATGATTAAAAATTTATATATTTTTTACAATTACGCTATCAATTTCAAAGACCAGATTTGTAAACAGGAAATGAGGGACATTTGAGGGTTAAGGAAATTTTATGAAAGGCTTTGGACGATTATTCCATGCACTCAGCATTATGAATCTTTTCAATGCCAGATATTTGGGGTGGATCAATGTGACAAAAATTTGATTTTGTTTTAAACAAATAAAAAATATATAATAGGGCTGCACACTTTGGCCCTAAATTTAGTGCTTAATATATGAATATGTCCAGCAATAATTATGTATAAGTATAATTATGTAATAACTTTCATTATTACAAATAAAAAACAGTTTAAAAATGACAAAATGATAATAATAACTATATTATTTTTCATTTGACAAAAATATATTATTTTACGTTACTTATGACTATAAATGATTAGAAAGGTTTATAGATTAATTATAAAATATTATATTATTATGGCAAAAGCCTGCGACATGTATTTCTCGTCAGGAGGTATGCAAAATCAAAAACAAAGTCCATGTCTTTAAACATGTATTTTCTGGGGGTATTCCTGTACATTTCTGTACACTGGAGAAAAACATATGGATTATCAAACGTTTAATTCAAATTTCTTTAAAGGGAAGTTTTTCCTATTTTTACCCAAAACAGGATAGAGTGCTAAACACATCAGTTTCATTCATTCAAACTTGTAGCAGAGGGCGCCCTCATGTAGAAACACCACATATGCCTCACAGAAGTAATATCATTTATGGCTTCCGAGGAAACATGGGTGTGTCTACATGGTGGCCAGATGTCTTGCGATTGGCTTGTTTTTATTACATTTCTAACTGCATCTGGAAGTGGCGGATCCTTCTTCTCTTCTATGTACGGAATGTTAAGCATTTTCTATAGCGTTATTTTGATGACAAATGTCGAGAGCGCAGTAAGGTAACGTGATGTAATGCATGAACACAAATCTCTCACTCACAAGCAGATTTTCTTCGCTCTCACAAAACTGGACATGCGTTTTTAAACATAAAGTGTTCTCTTATGAATTGGCTCTGATCTTTCAGATATTGCTTGTGCACGCTCAGACTTTGTTCTTGCATCATTGAAGACCAGAAGAGCTTTTTATTAATTGAGGTGAAGTGTAGGCTTATCTCACCAAATGGAAGCAAGCTGATTATAGTCAGCCTTCTGTAGTTATTTATTGGATTTAATTATATTATTAAATTTATTTGAGTTTAGTGCTTATTTTAAATATGCATTTATTAAATTATTTTATTTAGTGCATTTGTATTTTGTTGTTTTTGTATATAGTTCTACAATAAAAGCATATCAACCAGGCCCCATTCAGAAATAATCACTGAAATTAGTGAGGGTGCTCTAGTCTTAATGTACATTTTTAAATATTTTGTCCCATCCATTGCTGTGGTTATCACTGTGTCAATCACTGACTAGCAACTCACAAAGTACTGCTATGACCAATTAATCTCAATCTATTATTTACATTGTGTATGCACTCTGTATGTTATAATGAGAGGATTCAAATGTATAACTCAGCACGGAACAAAAACTGGTGTGTGCTGCAGCCTTTAGTAATGAGACAAAACCATCACACGTACTGTTTTGAGGATGATGAAAGTGTTTTCATTTGAGTAAAAAAGTCCCTTTAAGTGTTTTACTTCATTGAATATGTACAATTTTTCATGTGGTAACATCTAATTTATTTGATTTTATTCAACCCCAAAATATTATCCTAATTAACCTATACATTAGGTTACAGTGATAAAATGAAATTTAAGGGTTAGATAAGGTAGAAATAGCTTGCTAAGATAACATTTGTGGGTTAGCACTTCTTAACAGTGTACCATAGATTCTACTGTGTTTTTTTTTTCTCATCATACTCATTTTGGTCATTTTGCGCATTATGGATTATATATATCAACATTATGGCACTATTGTATATATTTTTTATATTAATATTACATTTGCTAATTGTGTCATTGATCAAATGTATTTAATAATTCTCACTACAGAAACATGGGATTTTAATGTTTTAAAAATAACTAGAAGATCAATGTACGCCATTAATGGAAAGTTTCAGGGACGAATAATTAATTTATATGAAGGCATCAAAATGATCATAATATTTTATTGCTGTTACAGCAACACTCTTATGTCCATTCTCAACATTTTTTTTCTTTCATTTCAGAGCTGATGGAAGAGAGCGTGGAGAGTGAAGAACTGAGTGAAGTGGAGGAGAAACATCATGAAAAGCCTGAAGAAAAACCCCTGAGGTGCTCAAAGAATAAAAATATTTTTTTAAGAAAAGAAGAGCCAAGAAGACTTTCACCTGCACTCAGTGTGGGAAGAGTTTGACAACCAAACATAGTCTTGAGTGTCACATGAGTGTAAGGGAAACAGGTAAATTTAGCTCAAAGGGAATCATTTAAGATTTTAAAGGGAATTAGGACAGAATCACTGTTTTACGGCTGATCACTGAGACGGCCAGCGATTCATTGAACGAGCCGTATGACATCAATTCTGCAATGGATATTTATATCCAAAATATAGTGAAAACACTATTAAGTAGCACAGTAACAAGATCGGCAGTTTAAGACATTAACTTGTGAGCACAAAACACGAGATACTTCTCTTTTCAATATAAATGAGGCTTTATTGGATAAATCTAAGACATATAAACTAATCTAACACATAAACACGCATTCATACAAGTTGCAGAAAGAGAGAAAGTGAGGAAATAATTAGTTTAAGAGAATGAAAATGTGAAATCCCAAGTTTACAGCAATACGTGCAATCGCATAGATCTGAACAACCATCAATCACTTAATTAACCCTCGCATTGAGTTCCTCAATGAGGTTAAGATTTTTATTAAATGCACCAGTTCAGCTAGGATCTGGAGGTACTTGTGTTGCAACCGGGGTTCCCTTTTGTTGTCATCCTTGCAGAAGGGGGTTTCCCGCTTTTCTGATTGGCTGGAAGTTCAGTCTTGGGGAAGCCAGTGGTTGGGCGTTGGCTGACGACGCGGAGCTGTGGTCTGAAGTTGAAGTTTAGACGGCACTCTTTCGGAGACAAGGCGTTGGGCAAAACTTAACTCGGAACACACAAAACTCTCAATGGAAAAAAAACTTAACTAAAGAAAGTAAAGTTTGACGAGACTAGGTGGCGTTTCTCCTCATGGTTTTGGAGGAGCTGGCGTGTAAGCCAGAGCACGCTCAAAAAAGCTAAAGAAGCATGATTAAAAAGCATAACTAAAAGCTATGACTAAAAAGAGGAGAGTAAAACAAAGAGCGAGCAAAGAAGGGGGTTGAAGAAGAGAGCCAAGAGAGCTAAGAGATAAGAGAGATGGTGTCCTGATTGTTTAAACTGGGCTTTTGGACACCTCCCAAATGGTGTTTTGACCAATTAGATGTCGTCTTTGCTCGGGGTGTTAAATATTTCTCCTCCCAATTCATAAATCAACAATGATTAGTTGCTCACAACAAGTCCTTTTAGTGTCATTTAGGTGCATGGAAAGGCAGTTTCTGTGCCATTCTGTGGATGAGGACACGTTCTGTGAAGACCAGAGGTTAAGAGGTCTGTAAGGAATCTCTGAAGTTCTGTTCTTTGTCTCCTAGGTGGGGGAGTCAATCCAAAGAGCTTGTGATTGCTATCACTGGTTACCATGTGATGGTCACGCCGTGCATCTCTTTTGACCATTAATCTTAATTACTTGCCCCAAAATTGACAATCTCCTTGGAATTGTCAATAAGTGTTATTTTGTTTAAATGCTGTGAGCTACTCAAAGCTGCTGGTTGGTTCCGGCTTGTGGGGCCAGGATCTGATTTACGACATCCTGTATCTTGGGCCTCTGGAATTTGTCTCCTCATGTTTCAACCATGTTTTGACCAAATCTGAGATTGTCTGATTCGGTCTGATACCCTACATGAGAGTTCATACTGGAGAGAAACCATTCACTTGTGATCAGTGCGGAAAGAGCTTCACAAACAAACAAAATCTAGACATTCACATGAGGGTTCATACTGGAGAGAAACCGTTCACATGTGATCAGTGTGAGAAGAGTTTCACACACAAACAAAGTCTTGATGTTCACATGAGAGTTCACACTGGAGAGAAACCATTTATCTGTGATCAGTGTGAAAAGAGATTCTCAAGGAAACGACATCTAGAGACTCACACGAGTGTCCATACTGGAGAGAAGCCGTTCAAGTGTGATCAGTGTGGAAAGAGTGTAAGGATAAAAGAAACTCAAATACTTTGATCTTCTGAGACAGACAATACACACACAGTGCATTAACATACAGACATCTGTCTCCACATCTCACTGAGAGAAAATGCGGGAAAATGTCTCTCACATATGCATTGGTTCCTCCTCATCCCCTTCCTTCCCCTCACCCATCCTTCTCTTCACCCAGCTCACTCAGAATGGTCAAGAATATAATGTACTATATGAATGCAAATAAGATTTACAGTCATGTTTGGTTTCATTTGAATAGTTTCAGGGCGAGTGGTACAATGGTCGTAATCTTACCAAAAGATAATCCAGATCCTAAGAGTTAAAAGATACTTTGATTACTGTAGAGGGTCATTACATGCAAATTACCTTTTGTTCCCATTAAGGTGTAGACCACTCAGGTCTGGGACCTGGGTTAATGTAAATTACACGCCTCCATTTGGAGGATGTCTTATCTTGGTTTTGTATTTAAAGGATTACAGCAAAAGGGTCAGCGCGATTCTGTAGTCAGAGAGCCCATAGTGTGAAGGGTGTCCACACACTTCACACTATGTATTTTTCTAATACATTTAATCTCAGGTATGCATTTTACTCTTAGATTCTTCTTTGAGAATTTGATTGATTTGATATCGTTGAATTGGCTGTGGAGATAATTGGCATAATACATATTTACCTGACTGATAATAAATTGTTACATTTGATTTATTCTGACTTACTCTGAAATTATTTTCTCAAGTAGATTAAGTGAATGTGTATGTCTCCGCAAATCTGCGTCCAGGGTTATGTGCATACTAGATATCAGGATTAGATGAAGCATGGGGCGCATCAGGTGAGATTCTAGATTTCTGATTAACAGCTTGACCTTATAGTTTAAGTTGTACTCAGTTACAGTAACCATGTATTTGATTTCAGAGTTAATTAAGTTGTACGAAGCTAGATTAGCTGTCGGGGTCTAGACAAAGGGGGTCTAGAAGAACCGCTGATTAATACTTTGAGTGTTAATTAAGTTGTACCGAACACGCAAGAAACCTTCATCCGCCACTGGATACCTTCCTTGGGCCATGTGTGCGGACCTTACAAGAGCTTCACAAGTTCATCAAGCCTTAAAGGACACATGAACATCCACACTGGAGAAAAGGTGTTCATGTGCTCTCAGTGTGGAAAGAGTCTCAAACAAACACAATCTGGAGATGCACATGAGAGTTCATTCTGGAGAAAAAACGTTCACATGTGATCAGTGCGGGAAGAGCTTCACAAAAAAAACAAGTGTTAAAGGGCACATGAGGATCCACACTGGAGAAAAGCCGTATGTTTGTGATCAATGTGGGAAGAGTTTCATACTATCATCACATCTTAAAGAACACATGAGAATCCACCAGAGAGAGAAGTTGCACGCATGCGATCAATGCGACCAAATGTTTCTGTGGGCTTCAGTCCTGAAGAATCACCTGAGACTTCATTCAAAGAAGAAGCCACATTCATGTCATTTGTGTGGAAAGAGCTTTTCACTTCTACAATATTTAAAAAAACATGAGAAAATACATACTGGTGTAAAAGCTCATATGTGCTTTGAGTGTGAAAAGACTTTTACTTCAGCAAACTGCTTAAAACTGCACCAGAGGATCCACACTGGAGAGAAACCTTACAAGTGTTCACACTGTGACAAGAGATTCAGTGTGTCATCAAATCTGAGAAAACATGAGAGGATTCACACTGGAGAGAAACCACACACATGTGATCAGTGCGGGAAGAGTTTCACTGTTAAAAGTCACCTGAAATTACACATGAAGATCCATGCAGTGGAGAAACCAGATCAGCACAGTCCATGTGGGCAGAGGTTCGTTCAGTTACCTTCTTTATTCAAAACAGTCAGAAATCACGGTAAGCAGTTCATCTTTATGTGCTGAACAGTAAAGCCTCTTCTGTGTTCGTTTGTTTCCTTACAGCCACAATGAGTGTATATTTATAGGACATTTTGTTGTTTGCTTGGTATCTGCTTCAACATTTTAACATTATTATGAAATACTGAGACATAATTATGAGAAAATATCTAATTATTATTACATCTCATAATGAGAAACTTGTAATAATGGCTTAATATCTCACAATAATGATACTTTCTCGTAATAATTACTTCATAGTTAGGGTTGGTTACTTTAGATACTTTCTCTTAATAATGTAACATCTCATAATGAGAAACATTCAATCTTATAATAATGATGAGATAATTTTTCATATCTCATTGAGTGAAAGTATTTGATTATTACATAAAAGTATCTCATTATTGCAAAAAAAGTGTATCTTTATTATGAGGTAATAAGTAAGTTATTGTGACAAAGTATCTCATTATGAGAAAGCATGTGATTATTATGGGATGAATGTTATGAAAAATGTTTCTTATTATTATGACTCGCATTATATTTATATTACTTATTCAACTGTGGAGGAAACAGACTGAAACTGACAAATACAAAGCAGCGCTGCACAAATGTCTGTTTCTGATGCCCGCTTTTTATTATTAATTTCATCAGTTAGTTGTTGCAGCCCTAGTTAATTTAAGCTTGTTTTGATTGTTACATGATCAATGTCACTAATTCTTATTTTTTATGATTAGTCTTAGTACTTAGTGTAGGATCTGAAATGTTATTCATCTCGCATCATGTCTGTAGGAAATTAAACTCTTTTGTTTTTTGTTATATGAATTTTATACACTTGGGTATGACATATTTTTGCTCAGTTATCCATACTGGAGTATAATTTTCGGATTACTTTTTCCAGCTGTGGTCCTGTGGTATGTAGCTAAAAAACTTTTCATGTCATTGCAGGTCAACCTGCTGAAAGATGATGGAGACGGACCCAGACTGTACACCATACCTACATCATCACTCTTAAAAATAAAGGTGCTTCACGATGCCATAGAAGAACCTTTTTATCTAAATGGTTCCATAAAGAACCTTTAACATCTGAAGAACCTTTCTGTTTGACAAAAGGTTCTTTGTGGCGAAAGAAGGTTCTTCAGACTACAAAAACGCAAGAAAGAGATGGTTCTTTAAAGAACCTTTGACTGAATGGTTCTTTGTGGAACCAAAAATGGTTCTTCTATGGGATCGCTTGAAGAACCTTTTGAAGCACCTTTATTTTTAAGAGTGTATGAGCCAGAGTCCTTGCCAGTGCCTGAGTTTGTGTACACAATATACTGATTCAAGAGCTCAGGAGCTGATTGAGACGAGCACACACGGCCACTAAGAAAAACACAATGCAGCCAGCTGAGACTATGATCCACCAAGCTGGAGAAAGTGATGGACTTCACATTGAGGAGAATATGCACGAGTTTGGAGGACAAACCAACAGCTGCAGCTTGGACTCGATAAGTACAGGGTGTCTGATGTTTGTTTGTTTTGGAGGTGATGATGTTCATATACTATACATATACACCTAAAAATACATGAGAGGATTCACACTGGAGAGAAACCTTATAAGTGTTCACACTGTGACAGGAGATTCAGTCGGTCATCACATCTGAAAACACACGAGAGGATCCACACTGGAAAGAAACTGTGAGAAGAGATGCAGACGGTCAGAACACCTAAAAATACATGAGAGGATTCACACTGGAGTAAAATTTTAAATGTGACCCTGGACCACAAAACCAGTCATAAAGGTCAATAAAAAAAAATAATTGAGATTTATCCAACATCTTAAAGCTGAATAAATAAGCTTTCCATTAATATATGGAAAATGGATATTGTTACGATAGGATAATATTTGGCCAAGATACAGCTATTTGAAAATGTGGAATCTTAGGGTAAAAAAAAAATTCAAAATATTGAGAAAGTCGCCTTTAAAGTTGTTCAAATGAAGTTCTTAGCAATGCATATTACTAATCAAAAATTAGGTTGAGATATATTTACATGCACAATTTTTGGTTCATTCGGACTGAATTCATTTCGATTGATGAATCTGATTGTAGTGTTTACATGAACGCTAAATAAAGTGACAAGCTTCAAATCGGAATAGTTTTTTTTGACATGTGCAGAATAAAACACGAGGAACCAGAACCCCGGAAAATAAAACATGAGGAACCAGAACCCCGGAGAATAAAACACGAGGAACCAGAATACCGGAGAATAAAACACGAGGAACCAGAACCCCGGAGAATAAAACAGGAGGAACCAGAACCCCGGAGGATAAAACATGAGGAACCAGAACCCCGGAGAATAAAACA
>NW_015506906.1:64924-65604 GCF_001515645.1 Sinocyclocheilus grahami
AGCAGCATGAAAATAGCCTACATGTTTGTGTTTTTGAGAAAATAATGTTTATACTTGGTTAGTGAAAAATACAATTTTCTCAAAATAAATAATCACTCAAATAAGGCCATAAAACACATACATAACATTTGTTCACAATACTTTTGAAAACTGGATGTGGTAGACTAGAGTTTTAAAACCCATTAGCATCAAGTGTTGTCTGGTTCCAAAACTGTATTAATAGTCTTCTATGAGCCTAGAAGATGACTGAGCAACGCCAGAGAAGAGCAGAAGCAGGAGACGAAGTGAAGATGATAAAAAGGAGCTGCGTTTATTGAAAAATCTTAGTTGCATATGTTTCAGTGCTCAGACTTTATCTGATCAGCACAAATCCAACAAGTAGTGTTTTACCAAACACAACAACATCCCATAAACCTTGAGTTTCCATCAACATTCCCTCTTATCTCTTAATCATTCAGACAAAACAGTTAATTAAACCTCACAATCATAAGATTAAGCAATGAAAATACATAAACAAGGAAAATAAAAAAATAAAAAATATATAAAAACATCATAAAAAAATGAATAATCAAATTATATAAATGGTAAATGATAAAAAAATAATCAAACAATAAATTACATAAATTGCTAATGATTCTAAATGATTATACGAATAACTGATTATAAATTAATAAAAAAAA
>NW_015506906.1:67640-72803 GCF_001515645.1 Sinocyclocheilus grahami
AGAATAAAACACGAGGAACCAGAAACCCGGAGAATAAAACAGGAGGAACCAGAAACCCGGAGAATAAAACACGAGGAACCAGAACCCCGGAGAATAAAACAGAAGGAACATGGAGGTTGGTGTTTATTCTCCATTCATATTTAGTGACTGTGGTACATAGGCTTACAAAGCTTTAATCCTCTGAGGTCTGATGGGGTTTTGGGGCCCTGGAGAAGTTTTGACATGCCCTGACATTTGTGCTTTTTTCAGTATCTTAAAAACATATTAATGACTAAAGTCTGATTACACTGTAATCAGCACAAACTGTGCTACAATAATACATGAGCAGCATGAAAATAGCCTACATCATGGTTAGTGAAAAATACAATTTTCTAAAATTAAATAATCACTAAAATAAGGCCATAAAACACATACATAACATTTGTTCACAATACTTTTGAAAACTGGATGTGGTAGACTAGAGTTTTAAAACCCATTAGCATCAAGTGTTGTCTGGTTCCAAAACTGTATTAATAGTCTTCTATGAGCCTAGAAGATGACTGAGCAACGCCAGAGAAGAGCAGAAGCAGGAGACGAAGTGAAGATGATAAAAAGGAGCTGCGTTTATTGAAAAATCTTAGTTGCATATGTTTCAGTGCTCAGACTTTATCTGATCAGCACAAATCCAACAAGTAGTGTTTTACCAAACACAACAACATCCCATAAACCTTGAGTTTCCGTTAACATTCCCTCTTATCTCTTAATCATTCAGACAAAACAGTTAATTAAACCTCACAATCATAAGATTAAGCAATGAAAATACATAAACAAGGAAAATAAAAAAATAAAAAATATATAAAAACATCATAAAAAAATGAATAATCAAATTATATAAATGGTAAATGATAAAAAAATAATCAAACAATAAATTACATAAATTGCTAATGATTCTAAATGATTATACGAATAACTGATTATAAATTAAAAAAAAAAAAAAAAAAAAAGATCATTCAAATGTATGGTTGCTCTCTTGTTGCAACACACAGATCCTCAGATCCCTCGTGTTGTTGATCAAACATATTTAATAGCTCTCCCTTTAGAAACATGAGATTTGTGCCTATAATATTTTAAAAGTAATAATTTATGCCTGATGAAGGTCAGTGGACCGAAATTTTGCTTGTGCTTGTAACAATAAATTGCAATATTTATCAAGTACTGATAGTGTGTGGGATTGCATCTTTTTATATTTTGGAAAATTGGATTTTCCTACGCACCTATCATTTTTTGTGTTGATTGAAAACGAATCATTTGAAAAGAAATGTACCTCATTCATGGAAAGTTTCAGGGACGTATAATTTATAAAATTATAATACAATTGTCTACTTTCCGCTGTTATATCAGGTGTAGGATCTCTGTCTTACAACGGACCCACTCACACTATGGAGCCACACATGAAACAGTTACATTCCATTGAGACAAACTTAAGTACCCCTATGCTACCAGCTGCGGTCGTAAAACTTTATGCAGGGTCAGTGAAGGGTTGAAGCAGTTCCTGGACTATTTAGCTATCTCTCAAGAGACTCTAATAAAAGACAGTGTTTAAACAGTGCTTAAAATCGTTTTACGGGCTTTCAAGGACCAGATGGGGATACCCCTGACCAGTTAACACATAAATTGCTAAATCTGATAAACAGAAAGTGGCAGATTAAGAACTCTCTTTCCAGGAGAAACTTGGCAGACTCTCAACTCTGACATGAGGATGACCTCAGGACACCTCCCCCTTTCCCCCTTTGCATTCCAAAGAAAAGGACGATTTCTGAGACTATTCATTTAAAACTATTGAAAGCATCAGGAGCCATAGATTCACAAATAATATGTTGTATGTCTTGTATATATGCATGCTTGATGTGTTCATTTAACTTGATGTGTTCGGTGCAACTTTAATCAGTGTTTATTACCCCTTGTTAGGAAATGAGGTTATTAATATATGTGTGAGATAGGTGAAGTTTAGTATTGAACGGAAACTTGGGATAATTGCAGAATATTGACATAAGTGAAAAGCTGTTATTTCAAACAGTATGTGTTGTACGACACTATATACAGTGGGTACGGAAAGTATTCAGACCCCCTTAAATTTTTCACTCTTTGTTATGTTGCAGTCATTTGCTAAAATCATTTAAGTTATTTTTTTTCCTCATTAATGTACACACAGCACCCCATATTGACAGAAAAACACAGAATTGTTGACATTTTTGCAGATTTATTAAAAAAGAAAAACTGAAATATCACATGGTCCTAAGTATTCAGACCCTTTGCTGTGACACTCATATATTTAACTCAGGGGCTGTCCATTTCTTCTGATCATCCTGGAGATGGTTCTACACCTTCATTTGAGTCAAGCTGTGTTTGATTATACTGATTGGACTTGATAAGGAAAGCCACACACCTGTCTATATAAGACCTTACAACTCACAGTGCATGTCAGAGCAAATGAGAATCATAAGGTCAAAGGAACTGCCTGAAGAGCTCAGAAACAGAATTGTGGCAAGGCACAGATCTGGCCAAGGTTACAAAAAAAATTCTGCTGCACTTAAGGTTCCCAAGAGCACAGTGGCCTCCATAATCCTTAAATGGAAGACGTTTGGGACGACCAGAACCCTTCCTAGAGCTGGCCGTCCGGCCAAACTGAGCTATCGGGGGAGAAGAGCCTTTCGATCTGCTGAACTGACGCTGGTGAATTTAGATAAGCAGTAAAATTAAGCTAAAAATTCTCTGTTTGTGAGTTCTCTCAGGGGAATTTAAATCACTCGTGAAAACGAGTTAGAATTTTGAAACGTCAACTCTGTCTAAGAAACTGTATATGTGTGTGTGTGTATGTATGTGTGTTTTAGCTTAGTTAGGATGTAATCTAGGATAGCCAATAAAATTCATGTTTCATTTATAAAGAAGGATTGTCTGGTGTCATATAATTTCAAGGTTGAAACTGTTGCCAAAAGATCCCTTGCTCGCTGCCTAGCTCGTAGCTTACTCATAATAATGACCTCTTTAAGAGCTAACAAATTATCATAATCGTGTTGACCGTGGCCAGGAAAATACATATGTAATTTGTCAAATATACTGATGATCACCGGCTCACTGGACGACCCCTGATTTAAAGTGTAAACTATCAAATTTATAATCAGCTCTAATCAGGTTGAATTAGGCTCTTCAGATCCTAGTCATCTCAAAACCTGAATCAATAATAATAATTAATTCCCTTACAACTGAGTTAATTTCTTACACAGGGTTCATTGTTTAACAAGTTAATGAAGATTTACTGTTTTTACTTTTGTTGCAGAGTTGATTGAAGATAATGAGGAGAAAGAAGAATCGAGTGAAGTTGAGGAGAAAAATCATGTAAAAAGTGGAGAAAAACCCAAACAGAAAGATTTACATAAAAAAAGAGCCAAGAAATATTTCACCTGCACACCTCAGTGTGGAAAGAGCTTCATATACAAACATACTCTTGATGTTCATATGAGAGTTCATACTGGAGAGAAGCCATTCACTTGTGATCAGTGCGGGAAGAGTTTCACAAAATCAGCAAATCTTAAGAGACACATGATCATCCACACTGAAGAGAAACCACACACATGTGATCAGTGTGGGAAGAGTTTTGAGTTTCAACATTGAAATAAAAATGTAAAGCCTGTACAAATACTAGAAATCATAAATATAAATAATTGGGAATCAATAATCAATAATAATCCTATTTCCAATCTCCAGTCTCTAGCAGCTCGTCTCCTTCTCCAAGTGTCATATGTTCGCCTTGTGAGAAAAGTAAGGAAAGTGTTTATCTAAACATTAGTGACTGTAAATGTGTGTGTGTGGCATCTTAGCTGTCTGATCCTCCTCCTGCTGCATCTGCCACACATACCTGTTCATTTATCACTCAGTCCATTCTGCTGTGTTCAGTAAAGCTTGCTTGAACTTTACTCCCCGTCTCTCTGGTCTGTGTACCCCTGACAGCTTTTGTCATACTCAGAATTCCTTAAAAAAATAAAAAGCCTGTGATATTCTTAAACAACTAGTTATTTTACTTGAAAAAAAAATCATATCAATGTAAAGAAATGGGCTAAAGCTAAGCCAGATTGGGAACATTTTATAAAATAAATTAAATATTATGGTACTACTCCGCACAACAATACAAACAGAAATGCTAAAAAGACTTCTAGAACTATGTCAATTTAATTTGGTTAATTAAATGTTTAATTTTTTTTTATCCCTGGCATATATATCATTTGTTTTTCTTCTATGCACATGCATTTCATCATCATCATCATTAACACACACCATTTCTCAATACTAAATACTGTTAAGTAGTACACTGAAAAAAATAACTAGTAAGATTTTACTTAAAATCTTTTTTGGTAACAACACATTTTAAGTAAATGTTACTGCTCTAATATCAAGTACAACTTACTCAATATTATTAAATAAAATCTACTTATTAAACTTAACATTCATGAAGAAATTAAATCTAATTGCACCCTAATTAAGTAAATATTACGTAATTATGTTTATTTTAGAAGTAATTAAGTAAAGTTTATTTATTTTTTTTATAGACATGAACCTTGCATTTATAAAAAATATTTAGTAAATCCTACTATTTACTGAAGTAAATAAGTAGATTTTATTGTATATGTTTTGATCGAGATGTCCCATTTACTTAGTTTTATGAATATACAGTGGGTACGGAAAGTATTCAGACCCCCTTAAATTTTTCACTCTTTGTTATATTGCAGCCATTTGCTAAAATCATTTAAGTTAATTTTTTTTCCTCATTAATGTACACACAGCACCCCATATTGACAGAAAAACACAGAATTGTTGACATTTTTGCAGATTTATTAAAAAAGAAAAAACTGAAATATCACATGGTCCTAAGTATTCAGACCCTTTGCTCAGTATTTAGTAGAAGCACCCTTTTGATCGAATACAGCCATGAGTCTTTTTGGGAAAGACCCAACAAGTAAAGTATGACTGAATGCTACTGTTCTGTAATACAATTCAATCTCCATTACCAACATGAACTGCATTAGCGGCACCATACAGTTTTGACCCCAGGAGGTATAAAATATAGAAAAACAAATAAGAATACAGAACAAGATGAGGTTTTAACCTGACAGAGCTAGGTAGTATTGA
>NW_015506906.1:73155-75891 GCF_001515645.1 Sinocyclocheilus grahami
ACATTTATATAGCGCTTTTCTAGGCACTCAAAGCGCTATACATTGTCAGGGAGTATCTCCTCATCCACCACCAGTGTGCAGCACGATGATGCGACGGCAGCCATAGTGCGCCATAACGCCCACCACACACCAGCTAATTGATGGAGAGGAGACAAAGTGATGAAGCCAATCAGCAGATATGTGGATTGTTAGGAGGCCATGATGGTCAGAGGCCAATGGGCAAATTTGGCCAGGATGCCGAGGTCACACCTGTACTCTTTTCGAAAAACATCCTGGGATTTTTAATGACCACAGAGAGTCAGGATCTCGGTTTAATGTCTCATCCGAAGGACGGTGCTTGTTGACAGTATGGTGTCCCTGTCACTATACTGGGGCGTTAGGACCCACACAGACCACAGGGTGAGCACCCCCTGCTGGCCTCACTAACACTACAGCACTATATATAAAAACAATAGGCTTAATGAGAACACTGCTTCTCTCGTCATATTTTTCTAGATCAGTATATTCTTGTTCAGCTTTTGACAGAACTGTGAAGGTCTGCTTTCTCTGTCATTGTTTTCACACTGATCACACGATAGACCTACTACTGCTTCTGACTGGGACTCTTTATTAGTGTCTTTTTTAGGATTTCAAGAATTCAAAGTGTCTGCAAGTGAAGAATCACACATTTATACTCTTCTGTGAACACATCTGTAAAGTGAAGGAAGACTCTCATCATGTTCAAAAGACAGTCACTGTCTCCATCTACTGGTGTAATTATGTAACTGACAGAAAGAGTCACTGATCCGGATCAGCGGCTCTGACCAACAGCTGGTAATTCACTTTCCAAACACTGAATCAACTGTAATATCAGAATATTTTTATTTCAGAGCACCCAACACCTGTGAAGAGATGACGGCAGCTCTGAATCAACACACACAACTGCCAAAGTGTCTCTATATTTCTGTAGCTAAATGCCACCTCCATCCCCCGACTCCTCCTCTTGTTCAGTCAGTATTCTGCCTTCTGACTCTCCTTGAATCAGTCTAATTTCTAAAAATGTTTAATTAAATGATCGTGCTTTAATGATATCTGCAATATTTATGTTAGTTCTGTTCTGTCTACCCTAGGGGGTTATTGCTGCTCTCCCTGCTCTTATCCTTGCTAGGCTGCCGTTCTTACCCAGAACAGAACCATACCGCCAATCCAAACTGTATGCTAATTGTCCGTCATCTTTGACGATAGTGGTCCTGACAGAAATGGGCAAGCGTAAGGATTTGAGTGAGTTTGACAGGGGCCAAATTGTGATGGCTAGACGACCGGGTCAGAGCATCTCCACAACTGCAGCTCTTGTGGGGTGTTACCAGTCTGCAGTGGTCAGTATCTACCAAAAGTGCTCCAAGGAAGGAACAGAGGTGAACCGGCGACAGGGTCAGGGGCGGTCAAGGCTCACGTGGGGAGCAAAGGCTGGCCCATATGGTCCGATCCAACAGACGAGCTACTGTAGCTCAGATTGCTCAAGAAGTTAATGCTGGTTCTGATGGAAAGGTGTCAGAATAAACAATGCAGTGCAGACTGTGGTGTATGGAGCTGCATAGCCGCAGATCAGTCAGGATGTCCATACTGACCCCTGTCCACCGCCGAAAGCGCCAACAGTGGGCACGTGAGCATCAGGGACCTCATTTATAAAATGTTGCGCTGAAACCATCCTAAATTTGATCTTACGATCATCTCAGATATTCGTGTGCGAATAATAGAATGAGCGTTCGTACAGAAAACGCACATATACCTCTCTTTCAGATGTGAAATATATGAATCGCAAATCATCTTGAACTTGCGCGCAACTGAATGCTTTCAGATCTCTGCTTGTAAACGACTCCTAATTAATGTCATTAACATACAAAAAATCACCAGTCATCGTCCAAATCCTTTAATTTAGAATAGCGAGCCACAAGAACAGCTTACATTTCCAAAAACCTGCAGTACTCCGACAAGAAAAGTGCGTACGTCTGCTTAGACCCTGACGTGATGCTAAGTACTTTCCCAAATTAAAGAGTTTTTATGAATATGAGCGCTGGCGTGGATTTAAGCGTACACACACTCTAAGATCAAATCTGTGCATACACACGCTTTATAAATGAGGCCCCAGAACTGAACCACGGAGCAATGGAAGAAGGTGGCCTGGTCTGATGAATCATGTTTTCTCTTACATCACGTGGATGGCTGGGTGCGTGTGTGTCACTTACCTGGGAACACACTTTGGTAAGAAGGCAAGCCGGCGGAGGCTGTGTGATGCTTTGGGAAACCTTGGGTCCTGCCCTCCATGTGGATGTTACTTTGACACGTACCAAGCATTGTTGCAGACCATGTGCACTTTCATTGAAACGGTATTCCCTGGTGACTGTGGCCTCTTTCAGAAGGATAACGCACCCTACCACAAAGCAAAAATGGTTCAGGAACGGTCTGAGGAGCACAACTATAGTTTGAGGTGTTGACTCAGCCTCCAAATTCCCCAGATCTCCATTGTGAAATGTTAGCTACTAAAATTAATGAGAAAACCTTTTCATTATTTGACACTGTGTCCAGTACTGGTGTGTTGCTGTGTTTCACAAGGTTTATTGCAGATTATGTCTTGATGTTCAGTGTCATACTGAATATTCTCGTTAGTTCGTTCAGATAATGTGGAGCTGCAGCCGCGCCCTCACCAAAACCTCTTACACTGCATTTACCATCTGATAATTAATAAGAAATACCAAA
>NW_015506906.1:75975-78788 GCF_001515645.1 Sinocyclocheilus grahami
TATTTGACACTGTATCCAGTACTGGTGTGTTGCTGTGTTTCACAAGGTTTATTACAGATTATGTCATGATGATGTTCAGTGTTGTACTGATTATTCTCGTTAGTTCGTTCAGATAATACAGTGCTGCAGCCGCGCTCTCACCAAAACCTCTTACACTGCATTTACCATCTGATAATTAATAAGAAATACCAAACAAGTATTAATAAAGGTGCTGACGCCTGATGCTTGAGAGACACAGACTTTAATCACATCTCTGTTTTTCCTGTTTATTCAGGACTTTTCTGTTTTTACACAGTCTCTTTCACCTAGAGATCATACTATAGAGACTGTGTCTGTTCCCTGAACTATAAATCACTGATTCTTGAGAAGTGGGACTAAACAGGGTGCAATATTGAAAAAATAAACAATTGTGCTCAGACAAATGAAACTACATTTGTGTCTTAATTTATTCATGAATCTTACATGTACTAAGCTACTGAGATATGCTTTGATTCAACCTTTCAACTTTTCTCTTTTATCAAAATGTGCTTTTTATCTTGGACTGTGTAATATAAATGTAACTTTATCTTTAACAGAGATCAAGGTGTTTTTAACATTTCAAAACACATCCTCATGTTAGCAGACAGATTACACTTTCACATGTGACCAACAATTCCTCAACAAATATAACATATCATAATCAAATATTATCAAAATATTCATCTGAGGGAGGTGACAGACCTGACAGAGATGACACATCTGACTGAGGTGACAAAAACCATAAATTACTGTATTAAACACAACAAACGGTGAGCATGTTAGTGTTTATAAAGCTTTTATTCAAGATTCATCCTCATGTTAGCAGACAGATTACACTTTCACATGTGACCAACAGTTCCTCAACAAATATAAAATATCATAAATATGATCAAAATATTCATCTGAGGGAGGTGACATAGACCTGACAGAGATGATACATCTGACGGTGGTGACACAAACCATCAATTACTGTAGATTCATATTTAAGTATTTTGATATATCGTTGGAACACAAATTATCTATTTTCTCTCGTCTCAAAACAGTATATGTCTGCTGTGCATGTGCTATTGTAACACGGTAACTTTTAAAATATAACTTTTAAAAACAGTTATGTGAACAAATAAATCAATTAGTTGTACCTCTATACATTTACAGTCACCAGGACACCAGGATCTTAATATTCACATTTAAATATCATATGATACTCCTAAACCACACAAATATGATGACTTCATGTTGAATGTCAAATTCCGTCATTGGCCAATCTTGAAACCTTACGAAACACACATGTCATTGAGAAAGAAAAAAAAACTTGCTTTGATATGAGATATTATTAAGTCTTGCGTTTAATAAAACAAGATCATTTTATCATTAAAAACATTTTCATCCATTTTATAGCATATGAATGATTGAATTGCATCTGTGTTGTTTCAAGGGGAAAAGCATGAACTGTTTATGAATTCCATTTTACAGATTAGATAATCAAGACTTCACAATATTGTTATTTCAGCAGCACGACAAACAAAACGGTTATTCAAACTGGGAATAAATAACTTAAAGTAACACAGCGCTCCAAGACTTCAGTCTAAAAACTGAGAGAGCACACTGAACAACTAGAGTTCTCCGAATCAAAACACCTCTGATTGGATATTGCATTCATAAGCTCAAGAGAATCATGTGTGATTGGTTATAATGTTATAATGCTCAGACCGCAGAATCATCTCACAACACTCAAAAATATATCTGATGTAATGTAATAAAGCAAATCTGCTATAAATTAAATGCCACGATTGACATATTTCATTAATTTCACTTTACACATTTCACATGACAGCTTCTTATAGCACTACTACAAAATATCACCTAAATGACATTCTCTCTTTTCCCCTCGGCTCTTCTGGCGTTTTTCCCTCAGATTTGACAAACTCACTATTTTTGAGTTAAGTCGAGTTATAAAGTCCAAATTAGGAGATATAAACTTGCATTTGCGAGAAAAAAAAAGTCAGAATTGTGAGATAAAATAAATAAATGTTATGTAAAAATGTTAATAGTAAGGTTTAAATAATATTTAATGCTGTAACTGTAGGGCTAATACAATACGTCCCCTATGAACAGCATATGTGAATATTATGTATATTGAGTATATGTTTTATATATGTTAAAAGTATATCATAACAGTTTTCATCCATAGTATGTCCATTTAAACGTCTGCGTTTAGCTTCAAATGGCATCTTTGACGACAGTATTCTATACAAATTATTTGCATTCCGATCTTGACATCAAAAGGCACAAAAATATTTTTTCTTTTATTCCATGGATTTTACCCATTTATCTCCACTTGTTCCCAGTGTTTTTCTGCAACCACTATGCGGACGCAGCTGCAAGTGACGTAAATGTGACGTCTACTTTAAATTGGTCTATAGTCTGAAGGTCTTTATGTTCTCCCTGTTCTTCAATTTCCAGGAACGAATGAGAAACCCCTTCAGACGATTCAGTGTGTGCAGGGATCTGAACAAATGCACACCGTTGTGCAACCTTGTTTGCAACGTTGCAAATTGACTCAAAAGAGAGATTCATTTGTGAATGGGGCATTGTTCATGACACAGATAAAAGAGCGCACTTGGAATAAATTACGTTTGATGAGGATTTGTTGAGGACACAGCATCAGATCTGAAAGTGCTGGATCTGAAGATGATCTACTTACTGTGAATGTTTTTTGTATGACTGTGTAGATTAGATGATTGACTGAAACACTTCCCACATGCAGTGCAGTGATACGGTTTCTCTCCAGTGTG
>NW_015506906.1:80993-86148 GCF_001515645.1 Sinocyclocheilus grahami
CAAGGTGTTTTTAACATTTCAAAACACATCCTCATGTTAGCAGACAGATTACACTTTCACATGTGACCAACAGTTCCTCAACAAATATAAAATATCATAAATATGATCAAAATATTCATCTGAGGGAGGTGACATAGACCTGACAGAGATGATACATCTGACGGTGGTGACACAAACCATCAATTACTGTAGATTCATATTTAAGTATTTTGATATATCGTTGGAACACAAATTATCTATTTTCTCTCGTCTCAAAACAGTATATGTCTGCTGTGCATGTGCTATTGTAACACGGTAACTTTTAAAATATAACTTTTAAAAACAGTTATATGAACAAATAAATCAATTAGTTGTACCTCTATCCATTTACAGTCACCAGGATCTTAATATTCACATTTAAATATCATATGATACTCCTAAACCACACAAATATGATGACTTCATGTTGAATGTCAAATTCCGTCATTGGCCAATCTTGAAACCTTACGAAACACACATGTCATTGAGAAAGAAAAAAAAACTTGCTTTGATATGAGATATTATTAAGTCTTGCGTTTAATAAAACAAGATCATTTTATCATTAAAAACATTTTCATCCATTTTATAGCATATGAATGATTGAATTGCATCTGTGTTGTTTCAAGGGGAAAAGCATGAACTGTTTATGAATTCCATTTTACAGATTAGATAATCAAGACTTCACAATATTGTTATTTCAGCAGCACGACAAACAAAACGGTTATTCAAACTGGGAATAAATAACTTAAAGTAACACAGCGCTCCAAGACTTCAGTCTAAAAACTGAGAGAGCACACTGAACAACTCCGCAGTGATGAATCAAAATACCTCTGATTGGATATTGCATTCATAAGCTCAACAGAATCATGTGTGATTGGTTATAATGCTCAACGCTGCAGACCGCAGAATCATCTCACAACACTCAAAAATATATCTGATGTAATGTAATAAAGCAAATCTGCTATAAATTAAATGCCACGATTGACATATTTCATTAATTTCACTTTACACATTTCACATGACAGCTTCTTATAGCACTACTACAAAATATCACCTAAATGACATTCTCTCTTTTCCCCTCGGCTCTTCTGGCGTTTTTCCCTCAGATTTGACAAACTCACTATTTTTGAGTTAAGTCGAGTTATAAAGTCCAAATTAGGAGATATAAACTTGCATTTGCGAGAAAAAAAAAGTCAGAATTGTGAGATAAAATAAATAAATGTTATGTAAAAATGTTAATAGTAAGGTTTAAATAATATTTAATGCTGTAACTGTAGGGCTAATACAATACGTCCCCTATGAACAGCATATGTGAATATTATGTATATTGAGTATATGTTTTATATATGTTAAAAGTATATCATAACAGTTTTCATCCATAGTATGTCCATTTAAACGTCTGCGTTTAGCTTCAAATGGCATCTTTGACGACAGTATTCTATACAAATTATTTGCATTCCGATCTTGACATCAAAAGGCACAAAAATATTTTTTCTTTTATTCCATGGATTTTACCCATTTATCTCCACTTGTTCCCAGTGTTTTTCTGCAACCACTATGCGGACGCAGCTGCAAGTGACGTAAATGTGACGTCTACTTTAAATTGGTCTATAGTCTGAAGGTCTTTATGTTCTCCCTGTTCTTCAATTTCCAGGAACGAATGAGAAACCCCTTCAGACGATTCAGTGTGTGCAGGGATCTGAACAAATGCACACCGTTGTGCAACCTTGTTTGCAACGTTGCAAATTGACTCAAAAGAGAGATTCATTTGTGAATGGGGCATTGTTCATGACACAGATAAAAGAGCGCACTTGGAATAAATTACGTTTGATGAGGATTTGTTGAGGACACAGCATCAGATCTGAAAGTGCTGGATCTGAAGATGATCTACTTACTGTGAATGTTTTTTGTATGACTGTGTAAAGCAGATGAACTACTGAAACACTTCCCACATGCAGTGCAGTGATACGGTTTCTCTCCAGTGTGGATCCTCTCATGTCTTTTCAGAGTTGATGAATCACTGAATCTCTTGTCACAGTGTGAACACTTGTAAGGTTTCTCTACTGTGTGGATCCTCTCGTGCTGTTTTAAACACTTTGCTGTAGTAAAAGTCTTTTCACACTCAAAGCACATGTACTCTCTCACAGCAGTATGTATTTTCTGATGTACTTTCAAATATTGTAAACATGAAAAACTCTTTCCACACAAATGACATGAATGTGGCTTCTCCTTTGTATGAACTCTCAGGTGCTGCTTCAGGACTGAAGCCCTCAAAAATGTTTTGCTGCACTGAACACATGTGTACGGTTTCTCTCCAGTGTGGATGTTAATGTGTATCTTAAGGTGTGACAAGTGTGAGAAACTCTTCCCGCACTGATCACATGTGTACAGTTTCTCTCCAGTGTGGATGTTCATGTGCATCTTAAGGTTTGATGATCGTCTGAAACTCTTCCCGCACTGATCACAATTGTCTTCAATCAACTCTGCAACAAAAGTAAAAATAGTAAATCTTCATTAACTTGTTAAAAAATGAACCCTGATATAGCAGCGGAAAGTAGACAATTGTATTACAAACTTTTGATCATTTTGATGTAATCTGTGGATCTGTGCGTTGCAACAAGAGAGCAACCATACATTTGAATTATCTTTTTATTTTATTTTTTTATTAATTTATAATCAGTTATTCGTATAATCATTTAGAATCATTAGCCATTTATGTAATTTATTGTTTGATTATTATTTTTTATCATTTACCATTTATATAATTTGATTATTCATTTTTTATATTTTTTTTATTTCTTATTTTCCTTAGTTTATGTGTTTTCATTGCTTAATCTGATGATTGTGAGGTTTAATTAACTGTTTTGTCTGAATGAATAAGAGATAAGAGGGAATGTTAATGGAAACTCAAGGTTTATGGGATGTTGTTGTGTTTGGTAAATTTCATTGTTTACTAACCACGCATAAATGTTTTCTCAAAAACACAAACATGTAGGCTATTTTCATGCTGCTCGTGTATTATTGTAGCACAGTTTGTGCTGATTACAGTGTAATCAGACTTTAGTCATTAATATGTTTTTAAGATACTGAAAAAAGCACAAATGTTAGGTCATGTCAAAACTTCTCCAGGGCCCCAAAACCCCATCAGACCTCGGAGGATTAAAGCTTTGTAAGCCTATATACCACAAACAGTCACTAAATATGAATGAAGAATAAACACCAACCTAACAAAACAACAGAGTGCGCTGTGAAACTGAAATTCTTCCTCTGCGGTTTAATGGTGTTTAGCAAACAAGCGTCTGTGTTTTCGCGCCACCCGCTGGACTGGAGTAGAGAGGAGGGAAAATAATAAGGGGGGACATTACTTCGTGCATCTGTTTAATTTTGTCATATTCACATTGTTTTAAATAACTGATTTACAGCTTTAAATGATTCAAGATAGTATTTCGCTAGTTTGTTGTTTCTGGTTTTGAATTTTGTGCACAGGTGAAACAGTAGTGGAACTGGGGCCCTCAACGAGGGGGGCCTACAAATATATATTGATAATCCATAATATTATCATGATGAAATGACAATTAAATTACATAATTACATGCTGTCAGTAGGAACAACATTTTGTAAGAAGAATTTTATAATGTGACTTTTACCAGGGGAACCCTGCCAAAAAAACATATATTTTACCTCCTGGAACGCGATTTTTACTGGGAATCCCCCTGAAAAGCGATTGGGCTAGTGTTGGGCTAGTTTTGAGTAGCAATTGGATGGGTTTTACTGTGAAAACTTGGCAACCTTAAGAGAGGGAAAGAAAGCTGCAGGAGCCAGAACAACTTCTAGTTATTGTTTTTAGAAGAACGGTAAGCATAAGCGTTCTTATCCCTTTGCCTCGTAAGTGTCAAAAATACCAGTACTAAGTGGATACTTATCACTAATGCCACTTAACCCATTTCAGTTTGTAATTTTTGTATATACTTACTGTTTCATATCAATGTAGAGGTCAATGTGCAGTGCTGCCAATGCTCACTTTACTCAGATTACTCAATGTGCAATATTATGACTTGTTGTATATACTTTTATAATTGTACTGTACACAGTCTATATTCTTATTTATTGTCTGTGGTTATATGTTTGTTTTCTTACACCAGTCAGGAACAGTGCTCTTAATTTCATTGTGTGCAGAAAAATACAATGACAATAAAGGGTTTCAATTCAATTCAATTCAGAAGCTTTATTGAGAAATTTAAAACAGAAAGCCCAAAAAGCAAACATTTTCTTAACGCAAATACAATTAGCAGACAATAAAAGTTTGTTGATAAAATATGTGATGCGATCTAGGAAAACCCACCACATGGTGAAATTTTACCTTTTTTTAGTCAACCTGTCAGATTACTAAATCACGCTCTAGTGCACATCTGTGTCGTATGATAAATTCTAGCGTTATTAATGATTTTTCACATTTGTGAATAATCAATGTTTCTGCCTTTGAAAACCCATCATCTTATTTGGACCCAGAGTCGCTGTTTTGTTCTTTTAATTCTGTATGTACAAGTATTCTAGATGCTGTTGCACCCTTGAAGGTGAGGCATGTAAAATCTAAGGCAGAACTCTGGTTTAATGATAATACACGAGCACTTAGACAAATCTGCAGAAGAGCAGAGTGTAAATTGCAGGCTCCAGGTGTCAAATGAAATGTTAAGGGAGTCCTTGCATACATATCAAAGTGCTGTTAGAGCAGCGAAGGCAAAATATTTCTCTGACATTATTGAGAGAAACTGTCATAGACCTAGAGTATTATTTAATACTATCAACTTGTGGAGATTTTTAATTTCAAAGATTGAAAATATTAGATTTCAAATTCCTCCTGCTGTTATTAATCCATCTGTACATCTATATTGCCATGTGGTGTTTGATCATTTTGAGGTTCTTAATCTCTGGCTTGGCGAAAATAGTAGAACAGTTAAAGCCAACAGACTCCCCACTTGATAATGTTCCATCAAAACTAATCAAACAGGCTTTTGATATAGTTGGGTCTAGTGTTTTATCTATTATAAATAGTTGCCTTGTATGAGGGGTTGTTCCGGCTTCTTTTAAACATGCTGTGGTGCAGCCTCTAATTAAAAACATTAATTTGGACTCTACA
>NW_015506906.1:86225-86620 GCF_001515645.1 Sinocyclocheilus grahami
CTGGTTTAATGATAATACACGAGCACTTAGACAAATCTGCAGAAGAGCAGAGCGGAAATGGCAGGCTCCAGGTGTCAAATGAAATGTTAAGGGAGTCCTTGCATACATATCAAAGTGCTGTTAGAGCAGCGAAGGCAAAATATTTCTCTGACATTATTGAGAGAAACTGTCATAGACCTAGAGTATTATTTAATACTATCAACTTGTGGAGATTTTTAATTTCAAAGATTGAAAATATTAGATTTCAAATTCCTCCTGCTGTTATTAATCCATCTGTACATCTATATTGCCATGTGGTGTTTGATCATTTTGAGGTTCTTAATCTCTGGCTTGGCGAAAATAGTAGAACAGTTAAAGCCAACAGACTCCCCACTTGATAATGTTCCATCAAAACT
>NW_015506906.1:86716-88162 GCF_001515645.1 Sinocyclocheilus grahami
ATTTCAAAAATGCCTTTTCTCTCAAAAGTGTTGGGCAAAGCAGTTCTCAGTCAGATGCAGTCTTTCTTGAATATAAATTCTCTCTTTGAAGTATTTCAGTCTGGGTTTAGGGAGCATCACAGTACAGAATATGCACTTTTAAAGTGCCCCTATTATGGATTTTTGAAAATTACCTTTCATGCAGTGTGTAACACAGCTCTAAGTGAATGAAAATATCCTGCAAAGTTTTAAATCTGAAGGTGCACCGTGTATAAAGTTATTGTCTAAAAAAAATAAAAAAAATAAAAAAAAGTCAACTCCGAGTCACTGAAACGAGTCGTTTTTTTAAACGAATCTTTAGCGGTTTCATGCTGACGTCAACATGAAAAATTTGCATATTTATGCCCGCCCACTTGTTGCGTGCACAGACCCAGGAAAACTTGATGGGCGTTCGGTTTGCACGCAGTAGACCAATCACATCAGACTGGGTCATCGGACCAATCACTGCAGATTAGCGTCACGCAAAGGAGGGGTTTGGAAAAATGAATTGTTGAACAAATCTTTTGGGAGTCATTGAACAAATAAGGTAAAAATAAATGCATATTATAAGACAATGAAAATGTTTTTGACCTTGCATGCATGTCAACATGTTGTTGTGGACTCCCAAAACAAAAACATTTTCCTAACCCTAACCCAGGTTCTTAATGATGTTTTGTTAACTGTGGACTCTGGTAATGCTGCAGTTCTGGTGTTACTTGACCTTAGTGCAGCATTTGAAACCATAGACCATAACATTCATATTGCACGGCTTGAGCGATTGATAGGGTTTCAAGGTTCTGTTTTTAAATGGTTCAAGTCCTATTTAACAAAAATAAGTTGTTTAGTTGCCTTGGGTGAATTTAAATCATCGTTGGCTCCTCTTACATGTGGGATTCCACAAGGATCCATTTTGGGTCCTGTTTTGTTTTCATTATATATGCTTCCAATTGGGTCTATTAAAAAAACATGGCATATAATTTCACTGTTATGCTGATGACACACAGAAATATATGCCAGTAAAGAAGGAAAGTAGCTCACTAGGGCCTCTTCTTGCTTGTTTGAATTACAATTGTTTTGCATATGAATTAATCTAAAACTGAAATGAAACATTATTGTGTTTGCACCCCCAAATACATATGGGTCCCCTAAATTTGATTTAGGCCCTTTATCTATTCATGGCAAATCCATGGTAAAAGATGTAGGGGTACTTTTTGATGAGTCGTTAAAATTTGACAAACAGGTCAATGCTTTTGTCAGATCAGGCTTTTTTCAATTAAGAACACTGACAAATGTCAAGCCATTTTTGTCGTTTTATGATTTCAAGAGAGTGATGCATGCATTTGTGTCTTCACGTCTGGACTATTGTAATTCCCTGTATGTGGGGATTAGTCAGTCCAATAAAGTAAAAGTCACTTTACTGTGGTAAAA
>NW_015506906.1:88379-90895 GCF_001515645.1 Sinocyclocheilus grahami
AAGGTTTTCCTATTAATTAATTAGCAAAGAAAAGTCCTTCTCTTGTGGATTTTCCCTATGGGCAAGGAAGTGATTTTCTTCACCTAAATTCCAGGAGGTCGTAAATGTATCGGGTGTCAGGGTTACCATGGAACCAGGGGCCTGTTCGGCTTCCTGGGGTGTTACAGAGTATTTGTTAAATCTAGCTAACAAAATATATATTGTGTGTTTGAGTGGTCCAGACGCTACATAAAACATCACAGATTACAGTGTGCAGGCTCTCCGATTCTTTTCCTGGTCTACTCTGAACTTATTGCTGGACTTAATACATATCCAGACACAGTTTGGGGTTGTAACTTGCAGTTTTGTGTTATAAACTTGCAGTTCCCTTTCAAGGGAACTTCGAACTGCATCCTCTAGGGGTCGCTATGGGGGACACCTCGTTGTGACCCGTGTCTGAAGCATACATTGAAAAAACACCAACAACACATTGGCCGGCGACAGCCCATGACGTCACTACCGGTGCAACTATTAGTATAAATAGGCACCGGGAGAACATGTCATTCTCTTCTTCGTCTTCACTGACTGTTTTGTTTGAAGCGTGCATTTGAACGTGGTAAGAGCAATCTCTACCCTATTATTATGGCAAGCACTAGCAGAACGTTTAGAGGATGTGTGCATCCGTGTTGTCGTTGTTTAACATCTGATGACACACACAATCTATGCGTTATTTGTTTGGGCGAAAGCACGCACGCAATGTCTCTGAGGGGGCAATCGGTGTGCACTGCGAGTGTTTTTCCAAGGAAAAAGCTCCGCTCTTGTTTGTCTCTCTTCGAGGAAAGAGGGGCAGCCATCTGCTTCCCGCGATTCAGGACCCGCCGCTGCTGAGGAACGGAGGAGAATGAGCTTGTGGGGATCGCAGGTGGATCAGGCCGATGAGTTTGAAGAGGAGTTTTCCCTCTCGTGATCGTCGGCTGTGGACGAGAATGAGCAGCTGGAGGATGATGTTATTTCATTAACATTGTCTGATCCAGGGGCCAGTGCTCTGCTGGATTATTTGCCGCGAAGCAGGCAAAGAAAGTGACGTCGCGAGGTATCTCAATGAACATTATTTTTCTGGCCATAACCCTCAAGCTCAGGTGAGCCTTCCTTTCTTCCTGTTTCCATACACAGATCGAGAAGGAATGGAAGAGGCCATTTTTCCTCACGCATCCATCGATTCCAGCATACGAGTTATGCCAACATCGAGACGATGCGCAAAAGCGGTTATGAGAATGTAGCGTCTGCATAGAATCATGCATGATCTTTGGGGTGTTTATGGCTTAAGAGACCCTTTTAGCCTTTTAACATTTGCATATAAATTACAGTTCTGGTCAGAGACTTTACGTTTGTATAGGGGTTTTAAATTGCCAAATGTTTCCTCGCCGTCAAGGAGATTCTAACCAGCCCCCACTATCATCTCCCCCATCTGACTTCAAACACGGTCCCAAAGAGCTGTAAATGACCCCGATGGGCCTGGCTGGCCAAGTAAACTAACACACACACACACACACAAACACACACACACATAAAGACCGTTACTCTATTATACTCTACAAATATATCTGGTATATTGCATGTGTTGTTTGTACGTTTCCCTATTAGATTAGCTGAGTTACCACTCGTTATTTGTATTAGTTTATGAGAAGATGCCCCTATAGAGAGATGCTGGCCAGCTATCTCTCTATGGGTGAGAAGTCTTCTCTTAAGACTCCCTCCTTGACATCTCGCTCGAATGTCAGGGCATACGCAGCCGCAGCAGGTCGGGCTGGCACTTCATTGCACACGATGGTGATGCTCCAAGCATATCAGGCTGACCTGCTGAAAGACCTGGATAAAGGCGAGGGCCTTTCTCTTGATGAGGTAGCTGAGCGCGCCGCACCACAGACCTCGCTCTCCGTGCTACTAAGCAGGCCGCCTCTGCTAGTGGCAGGGCCATGGCGGCTATGGTAGTGACGGAGGGACATCTGTGGGTGAACCTAGCAGATATCGGGAAAAAGAGAGGGGCTTTCTTCTCGATGCGCGGGTTTCACCTTACGTATTTTTTGGTACCTCCTTTGAGGCGGTGGTCGAGAAGTTCAGCGAGGCAAAGGTGCGCTCAGCGGCCTTCACAAGGTCCAGGTCTGAGCCCGAACAACATAGGGGTCTTGGTCCATCTCGGTTTGAGGATCAGAGATGGACACAGAAGGCTAGTGTCGTGGCTCGCACTCCTCCTCTGCCTGCGGGTAGGGGTATGAGGAATCGCGGGTCAAAGGGAGGTAGGCAAAACCTTAGGGATGTGATCCAGACAAGGCATCAGCGCTTTCGTCCAGATCAGTGATACTTGAGTATCTACTCATTTCCTTTGGGGGGTTTTTACATCTGCCCTTTTCTTCCCCTTCCTAATTCCCCTATAACCACCAGTACTCCACTTGATGTGTATATATATATATATATATATATATATATATATATGTGTGTGTGTGTGTGTGTGTGTGTGTGTGCCCTCTACCACAAAT
>NW_015506906.1:91085-91554 GCF_001515645.1 Sinocyclocheilus grahami
GTCCTCTGTGAGCACACCTTTGCTGGATTCAGAAACCAGGTGCTCAACTTACAGTGTTACCTCACTCGTCAACATTATGTCCAGCCGGTATGATAGCTCTGGTTCCGGCTTCATGCTTCCTGGATCATGCAGCCAGGTCAGAGGCTTCTGCGGGAGCCTTCTTGATCATCAGGCCCCCGGCACGACACAGCAAGAGGGGGGATATCCTGGAGCCCGGACATCCAGGAATTTTTTGCAGAGGCATCGAGCGGGAAGTATAGGTGGCATTTGTGAGAACCTTCTTGTGTATGCTGTCTCAGGCAGTGCTCCCCTCGCCTTAGAGGGTCGTATTTGAGCTTGCCTCTCCCGTTTGGCCCAGTACCTCCGAGTATCTGTGATCAGATGCCTGGAAATGTTAATCCATGCTATGGTAAGTGCACACGCTAAGCTCTGTGCACTTTCTGAAATCCACATAGTGGTAAGTGTGCAC
>NW_015506906.1:91576-92552 GCF_001515645.1 Sinocyclocheilus grahami
ATTAGCAGTGCTCCCCTTTTACCAAAGGGTTGCCTATGAGCACGCTGTTCTTTCTAAATTCGGAGTTCTCCTCTCACGTGAGAGTTGAGTTCTCTGTTTTTCCCAGAGCACCTGGAACCGGCAGCATCAGGTAGCATCAGCATCAACATAGGCCCTTCACTCCGCTTCTCTGATGATCATGCTGTGCGAGCCCCCTCTCTTGTTGAGAGCTGGGTCTATGCTCCCTCAGCTAGGTAACTTACTGCTAGCAGTTCCAGCATTGGATCATGCGGTAGGTCGAGCTCCCCTCTCATTTGAGAGCTGGGCGTTTGCCCCCCTCAGCTAGAGATTTACTGCTAGCCAATCCAGCTTTATGCCTTAGATCGAGTTGGTGACTCTCAAACATATTGGTTTTGAGATGCACCATTCCATCTATGAGTTGCTCTTTCAGAGTGCCACGAGAGCCCCTTAGAACGGTATCCTAAAATCTATGTTATGGTAAGTGTGCAAGTGAAGGCTTTGTGCACTTTCTAAAATCCACATTGTGGCAAGTTCGCACGCTAGTTCTTTGCGTTCTTTTCTAAAATTATATATGGTGAGGGCTTCACACGGTTGCTTCGTGCCCTTTCTTGAGCTGGTTAGAGCCCCGTTCACCTTGGGCGCCATTCCACCTAGGTATCCTAGGATACCTACTTTAACAGGGTGTTGCTACTAGGGGTCTGTTGAGACAGTTCCTTTCAGAGCTTATGCAAGAGCAAGCGGTAGCCCCTGTGTGACAGGCCAAGACTTAGTATGATACTAGGCTCTTGATCATATCCCCTTAAATGAATTCATTTTTATTCCAAGCCTGGAGCTCTACCCCGGGCCCAGGAGTCTGGCCCTAACAGGTAAGTTTGGGTATGTAGCCTAGGCCTTTGGCTGTAGGGGATAAAGTCACGGACAGCCGTCTGATGTCCCAGGAGCAACTCACCATGAAAATGGTAAAGTTGGTACTTAG
>NW_015506906.1:93236-93483 GCF_001515645.1 Sinocyclocheilus grahami
TGTGAACCATGGTTACATAAGTTACACGAGACGTTTTAGTTCATGCTGTCACCATTTGAACTAAATGAAAATAATGCATGCATAGCGATATGAAAATGGCCCTTTAGAAAGAGAGCTGTCTGTCAGGAGTGCTATACTGCATCATTACACAAACAGACCAACGTTACCCTGTTTTCCATTGTTTATCATGATGGGCATAGTCTCTGAACTTTTGATCTCCCCTTGCATGTTTAGATAGCATGAGTTT
>NW_015506906.1:94340-94922 GCF_001515645.1 Sinocyclocheilus grahami
TTTTCCTGTCACAACAGCAGCATTCACTTCAGCAACAGGTTGATTTTCAGCTGTAAGAATGAACACAATGTCTTTCATGTCTTCAGACATCACCTGTGGTGATTCCAGTGAACAGCAGCATGGGTCTGCCAAACCCCTGTCCTTACAACTATAGTTTGAGATTTGTAGTGTCCTGAGTTTATCTGATGGCACAGAGTTTCATTTGACTTCAGCTGCTTTACAGCCGTTTCAGTTTCATTCAGTCTATTACATTCAATCTCTTTGTACAATTCATGTTATTCATTCTTGAGTGATTTCTCTGAAATGTTTTGGTTCATTTTAAACTGTTTGTTGAATTATTTTAGCAGTAAAAAGGCTTAGCTTTAAAAGTGCTCTTCAAAAATAGAAATGTACTTCTTACAGTATCTCTGTCAGTTTGATTCCTCTTTAACTGAGCAGTCTTAATTGTTAAGATGCTAGTTATCAAGAGTTTACACAAAGGGTTTATACAGGAAACATATAACTATTTAAAGCCTATCAATTAATAAATTAATAAGCGGTCAATACCTTTTCTGTGGTCAACTGTATTATCATATAAAAGCT
>NW_015506906.1:95236-114942 GCF_001515645.1 Sinocyclocheilus grahami
GTGGATCCTATCAGCCATTAAACTGTCTCTCTGTGCTCAGTAATAAACCCAGCGTTTTTCAGTCATCACCATCTATCGCCTCTCCACTGACTGCTTTGTTCACAGCTCTCTGTAAGCAAATACCTCATGTATAGATATATGAACATAAATACAAACTTGAAGAAAAATAATTTTCTGCAGCAACTAAACAGTATGTTTCAGCTGTTTTAAATAAAACATCAACATCTAAACCTCTGTTAATTCTCAATAAAAGCTTCTGTAGACTTTCTTTCTTTAGTGTGTGCCGGCTGTGAAGAGAAACTCACGCATCTCACAGAATTAGATGTCAGCCATTACAACACGTTTCACTGAGAACTGATGCCATGGGCCAAATTAAAAAACTAAAATATAAAATTAGATAAAGAAACAGAAAGGGCAAAAAGGGTGCATATCTAGACAGAAGATAAAAAGGGTTCAAATAAAGCAATAAGCCCCTAACAACGCCCCTTAGCTGTTTAAGTGTGTGCCGGCTGTGAAGAGAAACTCACGCATCTCACAGAATTAGATGTCAGACATTACAACACGTTTCACTGAGAACTGATGCCATGGGCCAAATTAAAAAACTAAAATATAAAATTAGATAAAGAAACAGAAAGGGCAAAAAGGGTGCATATCTAGACAGAAGATAAAAAGGGTTCAAATAAAGCAATAAGCCCCTAACAACGCCCCTTAGCTGTTATAAATTCACTGTAAACAACGGCTTCTTGGGGCTTATTGCTTTTATAAAATGGTTATTTCATAGACGTAGTAATTTACAACCGCTTCGAGCGTGGCTCAGCCAATCAGAATCAAGGACTGGAACTCTCCGCTTTATAAAGCTCTATCTGATCATGTACAAGCATGTTACTGACCGGATCAAAAACAGGCAGCAAATGAAGTGAGTCTCACACATATCTGCAGGAGGATGGAGTCGAGTACTGATCATCAGATCCTGCAGACCATCCGTGCTCAGCTGTGAGCGGCGCAATGATAGAGAGATCAAAACTACTGTAATGCCAGCCAAAGGATGTGAGGAAAAGACATTGGCATTCTTTTGCTGTTTGACTGTCAGTAAAGACAACTGAACTTTATATGAAACTCATAAGAAAGCACAATGATATCATTCATATCATGAAGCAAAATTATATACAATAATAAATAGGGATGTAACGATTAACTGCGAGCCGGGTGAAAATCGATTCAAATATGTGACGATTCAAATCGGTTGAGATGCTAAACAAATCACAATTAGGGGTAGAAGTTTATATGAATGTATGTTGGAGGGGAACTTACTGTCTTTAGAAAAGTTTAGATGGTATTTTTTCTTTTCCTCTTGCCTCTGTATAATGCATATTAAAGTTCATAAGTGCAGCGCTGCTTTGTTTACAGCGGAAACCAAGGAAACGCTTAAAGCGCCACCTGCTGGCAGAGAGTGAATCTGCATCTCGTTCAGCTCAGCTTTCATGCAGATATTTTTTATGTATAGTTTCACAAAACTATACTAAGTCTAAGTCTTTGACTAAACTAAGTCAAATCATTCTGTTTTTGCTTCAAATTTCGAAACTATACAACCTAATTTAGATTAAAAACTGCTCATGTTGCATGTATGCAGCATCTTTGCCCAAAACCCTTGCTCACACGGTGTGATTCCTGACCGCGCCGTGACAGAGAGTATAGTTCCTAGCCATATCTGCCTAGAAAATCACAGCTTTTCATTTTCCGTCTGTCTTAGTACATGATGTAACTACAGAAGAGTCAAGTTTTAAACAGGAAAAATATATAAACTCTTTGGTCATTTTTGAGCGAGATGCTAACGGTCTAATCAAATTCAATGATCTATGCTAAGCTAAGCTAAAAGTGCTACCGCCAGACCGGGAGAACGGCTGAATGGATTCGAAAAAGATAAAACTCAAAAATAAAGAATTCTCATGTTTTGGGCATCTTGGATCACATAACTCTCCTAGTAACACGTAGTAACACGAAGTAACACGTAACATTTTAATTGTATTTTGCTAAAAATGAATGAAATGACTCGGAAAAAGATTCGTTCATTTTGCTGAACGAGACTCAAAGGTCCGAGTCTGTAAAATGATCCGAACTTCCCATCACTAGTCCATAGAAATGCGTGATTCAGTGATGTAATTTGATGCGACTTGCACTGTGGGCAGACCCGGCTAATCGATAATGAGAATCGATGATAATCAATTTTATTGATTAGTTGTTGCAGCCCTAAAATGAATGTATGTTAGATCATTTTGTTGTTGATCAAACATATTTAATAGTTCTCCCTGTAGAAACATGGGATTTGTGTCTATAGTACTTAAAATTGTTACAATTTCAGAGAGACATAATTTATAAAAAGCGTCTTAGCTCTGTTTATGTTTCTGTTTGTTACCTTTGTTTTCCCTGGCAGTGAATAAAACCTGCATTTGGACCCAAAACCCTTGCTCACACGGTGTGATTCCTGACCGCGCCGTGACAGAGAGTATAGTTCCTAGCCATATCTGCCTAGAAAATCACAGCTTTTCATTTTCCGTCTGTCTTAGTACATGATGTAACTACAGAAGAGTCAAGTTTTAAACAGGAAAAATATATAAACTCTTTGGTCATTTTTGAGCGAGATGCTAACGGTCTAATCAAATTCAATGATCTATGCTAAGCTAAGCTAAAAGTGCTACCGCCAGACCGGGAGAACGGCTGAATGGATTCGAAAAAGATAAAACTCAAAAATAAAGAATTCTCATGTTTTGGGCATCTTGGATCACATAACTCTCCTAGTAACACGTAGTAACACGAAGTAACACGTAACATTTTAATTGTATTTTGCTAAAAATGAATGAAATGACTCGGAAAAAGATTCGTTCATTTTGCTGAACGAGACTCAAAGGTCCGAGTCTGTAAAATGATCCGAACTTCCCATCACTAGTCCATAGAAATGCGTGATTCAGTGATGTAATTTGATGCGACTTGCACTGTGGGCAGACCCGGCTAATCGATAATGAGAATCGATGATAATCAATTTTATTGATTAGTTGTTGCAGCCCTAAAATGAATGTATGTTAGATCATTTTGTTGTTGATCAAACATATTTAATAGTTCTCTCTATAGAAACATGGGATTTGTGTCTATAATACTTACAAATAGTTAAAGTTTCAGAGAGACAATTTATAAAAATGCATCAAAAAGATATACATGTTTACATCAGGGTGCATTATTTTTCTCCTTTCACAATTAACTGCAAATAAACTATTTTTACTTTTATTTCAGAGTTAAATGAAGAAAATGAGGAGAATGAAGAACTGAGTGAAGAAATTGAGGAGAGAAATCATGTCAAAAGTAGAGAAACACCTTTGAGTTGCTCTCAAACCAAACAGAAAGATTTAAAGAAAAGAAGAGCCAAGAAATCTTTCATCTGCACTCAGTGTGGAAAGAGTTTTACACGCAAACAAAATCTTGATGTTCACATGAGAGTTCATACTGGAGAGAAACCATTCACTTGTTATCCGTGTGGGAAGAGTTTCTCACAATCATCAAGCCTTAAGGATCACATGAACATCCACACTAGAGAGAAACCATACACATGTGATCAATGCAGCAAAACATTTTTGAGGGCTTCAGAACTGAAGCAAGACCTGAGAGTACATACAAAGGAGAAGCCACATTCATGTTATTTGTGTGGAAAGAGTTTTTCATGTTTACAATATTTGAAAGTGCATCAGAAAATACATACTGGTGTGAGAGAGTACATGTGCTTTGAGTGTGAAAATACTTTTACTTCAGCAATCTGTTTAAAACGGCACGAGAGGATTCACACTGGAGAGAAACCTTATAAGTGTTCACACTGTGACCACAGATTCAGTCAGTCAGCAAATCTGAAAACACATGAGATGATCCACACTGGAGAGAAACCTTACAAGTGTTCACACTGTGACACGAGATTCAGTGTGTCATCAAATCTGAAAACACATGAGATGATCCACACTGGAGAGAAACCTTACAAATGTTCACTCTGGGTCATGAACGATGCCCCATTCACGAATGAATCACTCTTTTGAGTCGATTCTGTTCAAGGTCTTGAATAAAGAAGCCTGCAAAACGGTGTGCATTTGTTCACGAATCACTTAAAAGGATTTGTTCAGTTCCCTGCACGCACTGGATCGTCTGAAGGGGTTTCTCATTAGTACCTGGAAATTAAAGAACAGGGAGAACATAAAGACCTTCAGACAATTGAAGCTAAATCTGCAAATTCTGCTGTTGGTCTGCGCTGAGGATTTTTATTAGCTGAACACTGTGTGTGCCGTCTGTGAACGACTCCAAAGGAATACATTTGATTTCATGTAGGTGATATTTTGTAGTAGTGCTATAAGAAGCTGTCATGTGAAATGTGTAACGTGAAATGAATGAAAGGTGTTGATATCTCAATTTAATTTATGGTAGATTTGCTTTATTACATTGCATCAAATTTATTTTTGAGCGCAGTCTGCAGTGTTGTGCATTATAACAAATCACAGAGAATATGCAGAACTCAGTTTTAGACTGAAGTCTTGGAGCACTGTGTTTCTTTACGTTATTTATTCCCAGTTTGAATGCCCGTTTTGTTTCTCATGCTGCAGAAATAACAATATTGTGAAGTCTTCATTGTCTAATCTGTAAAATGGAATTCATAAACAGTTCATGCTTTTCCCCTTGAAACAACAGAGATATAATTCAATCATTCATATGCTATAAAATGGATGAAAATGTTTTTAATGATACAAAAGCGCTTGTTTTTATTAAAAGCAAGACTTAATAATATCTCATATCAAAGCAAGATGTTGTTTTTTTCCCCCCAAGGACCCGTGTGTTTCGTAAGGTTTCAAGATTGGCCAATGATGGAGTTTACATTTAACCCAAAGTTGGAGTTTAGGGGTATCATATGTGTTCTTCTATTTCGGCAACAAAAATTATTCCAAACAAAGCCACAGTGCTGTTTTGCGTCTCTGAGCAACATGACGGTGTTTCGTTCCTGAATGAATCAACTGTTTAAATGATTTGGTTCAGTCGCAATTACTCACTTAACAGTGACTTACTTCTACCTACTGGCGGTTTTAATTTCACGTTTAAAGTATCTTTTCATTTTTTTAATGATTTCAAATATCAGTATTCAACGTTTTATGTTTAATATATGAAAACATTATTTATGCATTTGTAACTGCAGGTTAAATGCATTAATGTCCTGCATTAATCGGTGTGTAAACACATCTAAATGCCACTTCAGGTGCAGCTTATGTCTGGATTGCAAAGATACTGATTTCATTTGCTTGGTAACAGCCCAAATGTTATTATTCTAATTCACTGATTAAATGTAAGAATTTGACTCAAAAGATAATGCACACTTATAGAAATATGGCTTTATAAAGGTAAAATGCCCATAAAAGGTCAAATCTAATTAAACATATTGGAAAAGATTAATTTCTATCTGACCACCACACAGAATATGACTGAGCAACATGACGGTGTTTCGTTCCTGAATGAATCAACTGTTTAAATGATTTGGTTCAGTCGCAATTACTCACTTAACAGTGACTTACTTCTACCTACTGGCGGTTTTAATTTCACGTTTAAAGTATCTTTTCATTTTTTTAATGATTTCAAATATCAGTATTCAACGTTTTATGTTTAATATATGAAAACATTATTTATGCATTTGTAACTGCAGGTTAAATGCATTAATGTCCTGCATTAATCGGTGTGTAAACACATCTAAATGCCACTTCAGGTGCAGCTTATGTCTGGATTGCAAAGATACTGATTTCATTTGCTTGGTAACAGCCCAAATGTTATTATTCTAATTCACTGATTAAATGTAAGAATTTGACTCAAAAGATAATGCACACTTATAGAAATATGGCTTTATAAAGGTAAAATGCCCATAAAAGGTCAAATCTAATTAAACATATTGGAAAAGATTAATTTCTATCTGACCACCACACAGAATATGAAGAATATCAAAAACTTTAGGAGTCAGCTGTTCACGAAAGTCCTTAAGATAGCAGCATGATAACACACTCAATCAGTTGAATGAATGACTCAATACTCACTCATTCAGTGACTTGCCGTCACTTACTGGTAGTTCAGTTGAGAAGTATGTTAAAGTATGCATTTTTCCCCTCAACATTTCTTATTTGTATATTCATAAATGCATTTAAAACATTAATCTCATAACATTATTTATTGCAGTTGTAATTATTGTTATTCGCAGTGTAAATTATTTAATCTGACTGGTAGCAGCCCTGTTCATGTCTGCAGAAACCCTGTTACAGAGAGAAGCGCTTGAATCCTGCACAGAATTATCTGTTATAAACAGAACAAACCGCGCTGATGTAGAAAACCAGAAGTAATGCTAACTACAGCATGCCATGGTGTTATGGCAGAAATAGTCAAATTTTATTACAGGGTTTGTACAACCTTTTGAGAGAGAAATTCAAGCACTTTTCAATGACAGCACAACTATTTACAGCATTGTAAAGCTCTAAAAATGATCCAATTTAAATGTTATTTTAATGGGATAACCAAATACATTTTGTGGTAAACAAAACAATTATTTAAAAAAAATAATAATACATCAAATTACCACTATAACCAGTAGATGGCAGCAGAGGAGCACTTAGTCATTCACTTTTACTTTTTGCTTCATGTTTTGAAATTATAAACACACTATTATAAAATATAAAATAATCAAGAAATCAAATTTGGTCAATGTTTTGCTCTTTGTTCATGATGTAAAAAGTCACAAAATGCAATGAAACACACAAACTTTTCTTTTATTTGCAACTGAATCACACTTCAGGAGCGTTTCTTAATTACTAAAGTTGCCGGTCAGTTCAGTATAGGCATGGGACGATAACCGGTTTCAAGGTATAGCGTGGTTTGGAAAAGTCAAGGTTTCAAAACCACTAAATTTGTTTTTTACGCTAAATAAATACTTTGAGGTCGTACATAAACTATAGAAAATGGTAATCTACATCACGCCACGCTGGATTCCTCCATGTTTTAGGACACGCTCAGGAGCACACAGTGTAAACACACACAAATCACCACAGAAAAAGCCACCATTTACTATTAATATTTTTTTGAAAACCGTCTTACATACTCTTAGAAAAAAAACGGACTAATATGTAAATCTCTTTAAATTTTTCTGAGAGGCTGTAAATATTCATTATTCAGTCTCCTTCACTACAGTAGTACTGATATAGGCTAACTGCTAAAACACTTTGGTTAGAGTTGCAAAACCATGGCTATTTATTAAAGGGGTCATATGATGCGATTTCAAGTTTTGCTTTCTCTTTGGAGTGTTACAGGCTGATTGTGCATAGATAAGATCCCTGAAGTTGCAAAGACTAAAGTCTCAAAACCAAAGAGATATTCTTTATCAAAGTTAAGACTCTGCCACGCCCCCCTAAAACGACTCGTTCTAACACGCCCCCACATATCTACCTCACTATGTGGAAATATTTGCATAATGCCGGTCAAATGTGCACGCTGTAACAGAGTGAAATTTCTGTCACCGTTTTCCATATACTTGGAGTAATGGAATTAAAAATTCTATGTGGGGTAACAATATGAGGCACTAGAGGGCGATAGGTGGTCACACCTAGATTGTATATCAGGTGAGTAGTTGCCTGAAGAAGTAGTTCAGTTTGGGTAGAGGGAACACATGTTTCTTTGTGCTACCTTGAACTTCTGGTTGACAAAGTCCTAGTTGAGAAACCTTTGGTTTTAAGCTCGACACGTGAGTATATTTGAATATTGTCTAAATTCTTTATTTAGAATGTGGGAGGAATGTTTATGTTTGGTTTTTGGTATTTTCTATTTTTCAGAAGGACTTTTTTCCTTTGCATTTCATTTCACTTCCAAAGCTGTGTTTGGATACATAACTAATTGTAACGGTGTTCATTCAAATACTGTTTGGAGTGGATGTGCCTTTGTGTTTGATTCCTTTGTGGAGGCTCATTCATAGGCTAGTCGGAGTTGTCCACGCTAAAGCAGATCAACATATTTCAACGCACTCAATGTTTTCTTCGGAAAGAGTAACTAATTTTTGCCACGGAATGGATCATCCTTTCTCAGATAAGAACTAATAGACTATTTCTTTGGTGTAAAATCAAGGACAAGGTCTTGATTTTGTTTATTAGTTTCTTTATTATGTATAGATTATAATTAGTTTTCACTTGAACCCATTTAGCATTGGGGGAATAAATCACAACAACAACAAAAAAAGACTGTTTGCTGAAGTTCATAAATTGCTTTATTTGATCTTAGTGATGAACCCTCCTTTGTCGCTAATCTAAAAATAAAAGAAAGAGAAGTTACAACGCAAAGAAAGAAGGCGTGGTTTCAGTAACCGCAGTTAGTGTTGAAGCAGCTTTAAATTCTGGAAACATATGAAGCTCAGTGACCCCCAATCATATCATTATAAAGCCCTGCAATACCAAGAGATGAGCAAAGGATTGCGAGCCGCCAATAAAAAACTAATAATAAGAAGAAGAAGATGAGCAAAGAAAGCAAGCCCCTCCCTCAGCTGATCCAGAGCTTCAGTCCTGATGCTTCACTAACATCTACTGCTGCTCTGAATCACAACATCAGAATCAGTCAGATTACTGCACAAATCAAACAAAACTACATCACTCACTGGAACTGCCGTATCTGTTAGGAGAACAGAAGAACTGCTGTGTGTTTGCTGCTGAATATGTGTCTGCCTGTCACCACAGAAGTGTAAACACTCACCCTTCCCTGATCTGATGTTTCCAGCACATCTACATTATATTACGTCAAATTACTGTATTATATTACGCTTCTGTAAATATGTCTAATCCCTTATTTTATTTTTATTTCTAGTTTATATACTTTCATACATTAGTAATTCATTTTGCACTACATGCTTAATACTTTTTATATATTATTATTATTACTATTATTATCTTTATCTTTCTGTTAATACATATGTGTAGCTGCAATTGCTTTGGTAATACAAATGTATAATTTTTGTCATGCCAATAAAGCCCTCTTAAATTGAAATTGAAATTGAGAGCGAGAGAGATTTTTGATTTTTCAAAAAACATTTATTACAGAAACTGTTTACAAACATAAAACCATTACATTTAAAATATACATCACATGTTTATAGAAAAAGTGAAAAGTAAATTTCCTTTTCAGTAACATAACACAATGCCCCTCTGACACCATATATTTTCAAAGACTTCTAGACAATTTGTAGTTTTATAAAAATAAAAATTAATTAGAAGTCTTGATTTAATCATAGCCGTAAACGTCATTACAACAGTATAATCACATTTTTGTTCAATTTTTTTCTTTCTGCTAACATATATTGCCATTTTTGCCTTGCCTATAATAAAATTGATCAATTGACATTCATATTGTCTTCCTCGGGTATATTTAAAACCAAAAATAAAACCTGGTACAGTAAACTTCTCATCAAAACAAATAAAAATATCTTTCATCAAGTCAACAAATAACGGCTTAAGTCTTGAGCAATGCATAAATACAAGAAAAATAGTCTCTCTTTGAGAACAGAAAGGACATTCTTGTGTAACATTTGGATTTAAAATAGAAATAAAAGAATTAACAGCAACTATGCCATGTATAATTCTCCACTGTAAGTCTCCAATTCTTTTTGTTAATGGTGGCTTATATAGTGATCTCCACTCTGGTTTTACATCTTCATGAAATTCACGGATAGTGCGCCAGGGTGAATCAACTCTTTCATGTAGGCCTTTTTTATTGAAAGCTTTTACACAAGCATTGTCAATTTTTTTCCCCCTAACTTCATATAAATCCATATCTGGTACATTTTCTAAAAAAAACTCCAGAGTAATCCCCTAAATCTGGGGACAAAAAACACTTAGGAAAAGTATCTTTATCCTCAGGCAAAAATTATTTGACAAAAAAAGAATCAAGCATATTCAACTCTTTAACTGTAACCACAGCTTGCAATTTCCGAATAAATTTTTCAACAATTCTAATTGATTTAATACCTAATAAACTAGACACATTTTCCACATTTTTTAAATTTGGACAAGTCACATTAATTAATCGCCCCAATGTTGTGATCTTGGATTTAATAAAAACCTAATTTGATAGTCCATACATATCTATAAAGTCCAGACGAGCACCATAAATCATGGGTTCTTCCAATAACCAAAAAAGAGAATTTGTATTCTCAGTTCTTTTCACTTTAAAAAGGTCCCATACTTTAAACAATTTTTTTATAAAAAACAGGAAGCCTTGATGTATTAATTCTTTTTGGATTCATCAAAAATAAATGTTTATCCAAACAGAGTTCGTCAACAGATTTAAGAATAGTGCAGGCCACTGATTTCCAAGCAAAGTTTTCTGAACTAGTGAGAAATCGTTGTATGAATTGTAGCCGAAAAGCTGCAGTCCTGCTTTGTACATGTATAAGTCCTTGGCCTCCTTCTTCTTTTTTTAAATACAAGATGTTGTGTGGTATCCAGTGTAACTTGTCCCAAAAAAAGTCTAATAAAACAGACTGGATTTTTCCAAGTAAGTAAGCCGGTGGATCAATGCAAGCCATTCGGTGCCACAAAGAAGAAGCCACCAAATTGTTAATAACCAAAGCACGTCCTCTGTATGATAAATTTGTTACAAGCCATTTCCATTTTTCGAGTCGGCTCTTAATCTTTTCAACTGTTCCAATCCAATTCTTTTGAGCTGTTGTCTCGTTACCAAAATATACTCTCTCCATGCCTTGAAAAGCTTTAAACAATTCTCCCAATCCAATAGGTTTTGAGAGCTCCACATTTGCCTTTTTTTATAGTTTTGGTAATTTTTCAAAAAAAAACGTGTTCTATATCCTTATCCTCTTTATATTCAGACTTATAAAGTTTTTCATAAAAACTAACTGCCCTTTCTCTTATTTCTTTAGAATCAGACAACAAAGATCCAGACTCAGAAAATAATGAATGGATAAACCGTTTTTGGCCATTCTTTTTTTTTGAAACTGAAAAAAAATTTAGATGGTACATCCATCTGTTCTACAGTCTTAAAACGCGATCTGACCAGTGCGCCTTGCGCCTTCATCTCTTGTAAGTCAGATAAAGCAGTTTTCTTTAAAAAAAAGAGAATCAATAAAAGCTTGATTTCCACTTAATTGTGCTATATCTTGAAGTTTCAAAATTTCAGTTTCTAAAACTCTTATAGACTTAACTGTCTCTCTTGTGATATTTTGAGTATACTGTTGACAAAAAAGTTTGATTTGAGCTTGATTTGAAAATCCCACCAACTCCAGAAGCACCTGTATATCGTCATCTTGCCCAGTAAAACTGCTCAGTTTGTAAAGAATTAAGCCATTATAGAGGTAACAGAACTTACTAAAAGCTGCTTTGAAACGATGTGTATTGTGAATGCTATGCAAATAAATACCTTGGCTTGAATGAACCAAGTTGAAGATTCTTACTATTAGAGATTCTTATTATTAGAGAATTACCCCTGCTTTTTCAGCTTTCTAACGCTGAAAAAAGCACGTTTTCACACCGGCCGAGTGAAAAACGTGAGCCTTAACCACTTTAACGCTATCTTAAGTAGAATAAAATAAACATTAAATAATATCAAGCGTCTACATTCACTATACTATCCAGTCTCCGCTGTAGCTCCAAACCACACATTAATCACACATTAATTGACGAACACGGTGACATGATATTGAGCACAAATGAGCAGTAAAAACCCAATTGTTCATTCGTTCGTTCGTTCATTCATTCATTCACTCACTCACTCACTCACTCACATGCCTAAATCCCCCACTGATGGCTCATTTAATAAGAGTAGAATATATTAATTTTCTATGTAAAAATGAGATTTTGCACGTTAATGTTGTTAATAAAAGTACTTTTTTATGCTTCCCAACTCAAGCTTAGTGCTTTACTGTCAAATGTGAATTACCTAGAAATAAATATGTAATATTAATAATAACTACTATTTTTAAGGCAAGGCAAGATTATTTATATAGCAAATTTCATACACAATGGTAATTCAAAGTTATTTGCATAAAAGTAAAATAATCACAACAATAAAACAAGGAATTTAATAACTTTTAAAATTTTATTTAAAATGAATGAAAACAGTTAAGAATAGAAACTGATTATACATCAAATACAGTGCAATCAGTTTGGACGTAGCACAACAATAGTTAATGCAATTAATGCAAAACACTAGTAATTTTATGATTAAATTATCTTTATTTTCGATACCCCCAGAGATAGCAAACCTGCTTCTGGTGCCACCATCTGTTGAACTTACTGGGTCTGGTGCCACTGCTCTCAAATGTTAGTCTGGAGCCCTGTAAGAGACACTTTCTGAACTGAGCACTTTTTTCAATAACATTGTCTGATCATTTTTGTAGTGGATCGAACATATTTAATTGTTCTTACAGAAATATGGAATTTTGCATATAATGTCTTTAAAATAATAATTTGAAGATTCAGGGATGTATAATTTATAAAAATGCATCAAAATTACCAAAATTTTGTATAACAAGTATTTACTTTACACTGTTGTATCGGGGTTAATATTCATGTCCACATTTCTCAGCTTTTTTACAAGTTACTTAAAATTAACCATTTTTACTTTTATTTTAGAGTTGATTGAAGAAAACGAGGAGAATGAAGAACTGAGTGAAGTTAAGGAGAAAAACATCCACACTAGAGAGAAACTGTATGCATGTGATCAGTGCTGTAAACTATTTTTGAGGGCTTCAGTCCTGAAGAAACAACAGTTTTTCACAGCCAATACATTTAAAAGTTCATCAGAAAATACATACTGGTGTGAGAGAGTACATGTGCTTTGAGTGTGAAAAGACTTTTAATACAGCTGAACATTTGAAACGGCATGAGAGGATCCACACTGGAGAGAAACCTTACAAGTGTTCACACTGCGACAAGAGATTCAGTCGGTCAATACATCTGAAAACACACGAGAGGATCCACATTGGAGAAAAACCAATGTTCCTCCTCAAAGAACAATATCAGAAAGTTTAATCCTTGTATATTGCTACGCATGTGATCAGTGTGGGAAGAGTTTTGCACAAAAAGGACAACTTACAGAGCATATGAGAGTTCATACTGGAGAGAAATCATTCACTTGTGATCAGTGCGGGAAGAGTTTCACAAAATCCTTAAACCTTATGATACACATGAACATTCACACTGGAGAGAAACCATACAAGTGTTCACACTGTGACAAGAGATTCAGTCATTCAGCAAATCTGAAAAGACATGAGAGGATCCACACTGGAGAGAAACCTTACAAGTGTTCACACTGCGACAAGAGATTCAGTCGGTCAATACATCTGAAAACACACGAGAGGATCCACATTGGAGAAAAACCATACGCATGTGATCAGTGTGGGAAGAGTTTTGCACAAAAAGGACAACTTACAGAGCATATGAGAGTTCATACTGGAGAGAAATCATTCACTTGTGATCAGTGCGGGAAGAGTTTCACAAAATCCTTAAACCTTATGATACACATGAACATTCACACTGGAGAGAAACCATACAAGTGTTCACACTGTGACAAGAGATTCAGTCATTCAGCAAATCTGAAAAGACATGAGAGGATCCACACTGGAGAGAAACCATACAAGTGTTCACACTGTGACAAGAGATTCAGTCATTCAGCAAATCTGAAAAGACACGAGAGGGTCCACACTGGAGAGAAACCGTATCACTGCACTGCATGTGGGAAGTGTTTCAGTCAATCGTCTTCTTTACACAGTCATACAAAAAACATTCACAGTAAGTAGATCATCTTCAGATCCAGCACTTTCAGATCTGATGCTGTGTCCTTAACAAATGTGAAACAATAATGCATCAAGCAATAAAATATCATCTGGATAAATCTGTTCTTACCAGACATTACAAGTGATAGGTCAAAGAAACATTATCTAAAGTTTTCACAGTGAATAAAGTTAATCGTCATCTTCACAACCAGCAGATTCAACTGTGCGATTCAGATCAACACAAAGACGAAGTTCCTCCTCAAAGAACAATATCAGAAAGTTTAATCCTTGTATATTGCGTTCCTTCATGACATAAATGATATCATCGTACTCTCTTATGAGTTTCATATTATGTTCAGTTGTCTTATAATGCATGTATCACTTGTAGTGTGCTTACTCTTTCATGAAGGAAAGTAGAAGCTTTTTACAAACCGTTCTTGTTCAGGAAGCTGAAGAAGAGGCTGTAACACTTTTAAGATAAATAAACCAAGATTTATTTTTAACTGGTTCTTCATTGTTGTTTTTAAAATAAATCCTCCACTTATGATGAATTTTAGAAAATGCAGATGCAAGATATACTGTCATGGATTTGTAACTGATTCTTCTGTGCTTCTTCTGTAAGTAAGGGATGGTATCTGAACCCGGTATTAAATGAGCTCTGGGGCTAAAGTATGAAAGACCATAGTATTGATAAGCTCTGATCTGGTGATCGGTTCTGCTTTCATTACTGGAGAAATTATGAAAAACCACTTACAGTTTATTATTGCTACGTAAAAGTTATCAAGCTAATTGTACCTTTCCAACCGTTTGTATATGCGATAATATCAAGGCATTTGTCTATAATGTGTTTTCAAATTTGAGAGATTACCAATCTCTCAAAGCACTTCATGATTACTGCTGTTAGTGCAGCCGGTCTGTAATCATTCACAGTTATTGGTGGCTGCTTCTGTAGGAACAGGGATGATGCTAGCAGATTTTAAGCAGGGTGAGATGATGGCTGATGTCAGTGAGAGGATGAAGATCTTGGTGAATACTCTGGTAAGCTGGTTGCACAAGGACCTCCACGTACAAAAGAAAGACCTGTCATTCAGCCAGACATTTGGAAGAGGTTTCTGTCACGTAGTACAACAGATGCAGAAGGGACACAGTGTTTATCACCTCAAACAGGGTTGTGTCAGAAGAACTTTAAAAGCATGAACCTTAAAAGACAGTCACATTCAGTAGTATTTGTTGTTTAAAAGCCATAACATTTTCTGCATTAGGCACATTTCACTGTCTATCACTGGACTGAACCGATCCGAGTAAGATAAGCAAAGTAGCAGTTTCAGTTGCTTTTATGGTGTCTGAAACTTCTCAAATACATTATTTAGACACATTATCATTGTAGCTTCTTGAGATGCAAAATAAATCTATATGTGTCTGAAAAGTTGCGGCCCAAAAGGCCAATTCACACTAAACCATTTACATTGCGTCTATTGCTGTTTTAAGTATGAAGGTCCCGCTCCACAGACAGAAAGCTGGACTAAATATTAAGGACAAAAGAACAATTTTATAGAGGAATCAGTAGTATTGTTATCAGTGCTTGCCTTCAGTCATTAAACAAATATTACAAATATACTGTCTTTATGTTGTTTCTACATTAATTTGAAGATTAAATGGGAAATTATTACAATATAAATGTATATTTAAATTTAATGTTAGGTGGGATTAATCGCGATTAATTTCAGAAAAAAACATGTAATTAATTAGTTAATTTTTTTAACCGATTGACAGCATTCATTTATTTATTTGTGGGGTTGAATATAGCCACTTGTTTTTTTCACTTCAAGCACTGATTGTGTATCATTTTCACACTAAAGTCAATTTCTGAGTTTAAATCACACGCCAAATAGAAACAGAAAATCATGCTATTGATACGCATTTTAATTTCTTTAAATGGCATATCTGTCACACATTCTTAGTAGCTCACAATTATAACAAACTTAATGTAATGACTTGTGCTTGATGATATTTGTCATTTGTTATGTACTTTGATTTATGGAGCAAAGTGGATTTCTTAACTATTCTACTATTGTTACATCTATTCTAATGCATATCTTTGTAACATAAATAAGTAATAATAAAATAAAGAGACAGTAATTTAACAATATGTTAAGGAGTTGTGACTTTTGTACAGTCTTACAGTTACAACCGGCCCTTTGAAGGCAGCCATAACGTTGAAGTGGCCCTCAGTGACAATGAGTTTGGCACCCCTGATATAGAGTCAGCAGAAATCTGATTTCAGTTCAGAGTGAAGTGAAGTGACTTCAGAAAGTGAGCTGAGTGAAGCAGATACATGAGGACGGCATGTCTGTCTGATGTCCACATTGAGCTTTCTGGGCTCGTTTCTAGTGTTTAGCTCTGGATGAATCATGAGGATCAAACAGTGAACACAAAACACCAGTTCTGCTTCTTTACTGAGATCTCACACATTAATGCTGAATGTGTCAACTGTTAGATGAAAAACACAAGGCAGGATGAACACACTGCTATTTTGCACATACACAGAAACTGTAAAGCATGGAGCCTTTATATTTCTGCTATTGTAGGCTCATTTTGTAAATGTAAGCTATTCATTTAAATTATAGACAAGTGCAAAGTGGGTGCTTAATGCAAATGTAATTGGCCACATTTACAAAATCAGGCGATTATGTTCACCCAGCTATGTAAATGTGTCTCTATGTATAGAGACAAAAGAATGAGGTTAATCACTGTCTGTCACATCAGTTTGATTGTGTATCTTTGCAAAGACACTGATGAATGCACCAGAAAACAGAAAACAAAAGTTTTATTTCTCATCAAACACAAATCATAAGGAATTCCAATTTATTTTTTTATTTTTTTAAATATAGTGCCTTTCAAGAACCCAAGGATGCTTTACAAAATAATACAAGGAATTGGCAAACAAAATACACCAGACAATCAGACAAACAAGTGTTGACAACAAAGAACTACAGATAATTAACAACAAGAGGTCATGCAATCATATGATGAACATCAATTATGTCAAGAAGGTGGTCACTTGTCATACAGACAGAACTTGGGAAATTGAGAAGCAGAGAGGTAAATGAGTTATTTAGAGCAGTGTTTCCCAAACTTTTTTTAGTCGCGGCACCCTTTGGAAATTTTAACAAACTTGTGGCACCCTACAAAATTACTTGTGTCACAATATTTGAATTTCTAACTTCGATATGATAATTTGAAAAGTATAGATATTCGGTACAACAGGGAAGAACTGCAGAATATAATGTCATACAGATATTTTTCATATTATTATTAAAAATTGTCCATCAATGGTGGCAATCAGTAGGCTAATTTCTAATGAAGAGACCAATTTATATGACAGATTTTAATGTAGGCTTTTATTCATATGTAAACATTATTTAATTACCATTATAACTAGCTATCGCACACATTTTTGCTCACTCAGTGTTTTTTTATTTTACAGTGGGGTAATTTTGGTGCAGTAGCACGAGATAGCTTGATTTCAAATTTTGAATTGAATAAAAAATGACAAGTAAGCAGTCAGTAATAAAATAATAACAAATAAAGAAATTACTAATGATAGCACAAATAAAAAATAACGACAGGCCTTTGAATTAAATAAATATCTTTTTAGTTTTTCAGGTAGGTCTAACAGTAGGGTTAAGATATTTAAAAAAATGTTTTACCAATTATCCAAATAATGTTTAGTCCTAGAAAGCTATTATTATCAGAACACGCAAGCATAACATAGTGATTAGCAGATCAGTGAATGAGAGGGCAGCGTTACCAGAGTTGCCCATATACTACACCATGTTACAACACAGTAGGGCTATTGCAGACAGAAACAATACTGTACTACATCGATGTTTCCTGTCGGCTCAATTTTTGAGTGGACTTTGCTGTTCCGATGAGCATGAACGGTATACGAGTGGAGCTGAGCGAAGTCCACACGCATAGAGCGGGATAATACACAGAGCGTCACACCACGTGAAAGTGAAACCTGAGCGGTAGGGATGGTTGATACCTCTTATTTTATTTTCGATCTGATACCGATATTTTCAAGCCCAGTATCGTCGATATCGATACCGATACTTCTAAACTAAACTGATCTTTTAAATTATTGAAAGAATATATAATCAGTAATTATACTCACTTAATATTAGCTTTTAAAGCCATGTTTTTTTAACATTTCATATGCCTTTTTAAAAACAGTAAAAGCAGCAATATTTGAGAAATATAACAATTAAAAATAACTATTTTCTATTTTAATATATTTTAAAATGTAATTTAAAATGTATCTGTGATCAAAGCTGAATTTTCAGCATCATTACACCAGTCTTCAGTGTCACGTGATCCTTTAGAAATCATTCTAATATTTGCTGTTCAAGAAACATTTATTATTATTATTGCTCCTTCATATTTGTGTGGAAACCGTGATGCATTTTTCAGAATTAATTTTATATATAGTAACAATGCAATGTAATGTATTAATGTGGCAATGCTTCTGATGCTTTTGGGAAACGCAGCCCTATTTGAACAAGCACTCTGAGCCATGCGTCCGCAGCGAACGCTGTCTGTGATTGGCTGGTTCTGTCTTTCAGCATTTGCATGTGTTCCAATGAGCAGGAGAAATGGTTCTATTCAACACAATTATTCGCTAATATAGTCCATTTTTCCACTTAGAAGCTTAATTTATGCATCGAATTTCTTGATTAAGTAAATAAAATGAATGTTTAAAAAAATGCACTTTAGAATCGATATTTTTATGTGAGGATACTTAAGGATCGATCCACCCATCCCTACTGAGCGGTGAACTAATTTTCAGCAGCCGAAATTTCAATGCATCTCTAATTATTGGCAACATCAGACATGGAGATTATATAATAGACGCTTTTTTGAACATTTTTAGCAATTTAGGGGTCATATGATGCTGCTAAAAAGAACATTATTTTGTGTATTTGGTGTAATGAAATGTGTTTATGCGGTTTAAAGTTTAAAAAACACATTATTTTCCACATACTTTACATTATTGTTTCTCCTCTATGCCCCGCCTTTCTGAAACTCGTCGATTTTTACAAAGCTTAACGGTCTGAAAAGCGAGGTGTGCTGTGATTGGCCAGCTATCCAATGCGTTGTGATTGGCTGAATACCTCAAGCGTGAGACGGAAATGTTACGCCCCTCACCATACTGTGGTGATGCCGTGTCCGGCCGGAGCGACGAGACAAAAACATGAAAACTAGTGATGGGAAGTTCGGATCATTCTACCGACTCGGACCGTTGAGTCTCGTTCAGCAAAATGAACAAATCTTTTTTCGAGTCATTTAGTTCATTTTAGCAAAATACAATTAAAATGTTACGTGTTACTTCCCTGACACGTCTACTTACCGCAAAGGTTGATCACACTACAAACAATACAAAACTGCAATAAGAAACAGAAAAGATGAATTCATTGTTTACCTGGGTCTTCAGTCTATGATTAGCTCACCTCACCTCTTATCTGACAAGTCTTCGGGTTTTCCGAGTCGTTCGTTCATCACGTGACAGCCCCATACGCTTTACCCAATGCAGTCTGAGCCGGAAAGAGAATTGATTAGTTCATCCATCGAGTCTTCGGGTTTGAGTCGTTCCTTCATCACGTGACAGCCCCATACGCTTTAACCAATGCAGTCTGAGCCGGAAAGAGAATTGATTAGTTCATCCATCGAGTCTTCGGGTTTGAGTCGTTCCTTCATCACGTGACAGCCCCATACGCTTTACCCAATGCAGTCTGAGCCGGAAAGAGAATTGATTAGTTCATCCATCGAGTCTTCGGGTTTGAGTCGTTCCTTCATCACGTGACAGCCCCATACGCTTTAACCAATGCAG
>NW_015506906.1:115678-116227 GCF_001515645.1 Sinocyclocheilus grahami
TAAATGTGTGAATTTCTGTCATGATGGTTATTTTCCATAACACTGAATGTTGTAACAAAGGTAAAAAAGAGTTGGTTATTAAGTCTCTTTCCGGCTCAGTGTGCATAGGGTAAGCGTATGGCGCTGTCACGTGATGAACGATCTAATCGAAAAACCCAAAGACTCAATGGATGAACTAATCAATTCTCTTTCCGGCTCAGTCTGCATTGGTTAAAGCGTATGGGGCTGTCACGTGATGAAGGAACGACTCAAACCCGAAGACTCGATGGATGAACTAATCAATTCTCTTTCCGGCTCAGACTGCATTGGTTAAAGCGTATGGGGCTGTCACGTGATGAACACATTTTTTTTTTTTTTTTATTAAACACAGAATACAAGAACTCATACGTGATGAACGAATGACTCGGAAAAAACCCAAAGACTCAAAACAGGTGAACTATTTGACTAATTCCAGTACAGAACCTATAGGATGTTGCGCATGCGCGACTGAACGAATCACTCCCCGAGACGACTCGTTCTTCCCGAGTCACATTAAAGATTCGTTCAAAA
>NW_015506906.1:116435-120516 GCF_001515645.1 Sinocyclocheilus grahami
TCCAGTGGAGACATAATTACTGATTATAATGACTTATACTGTCTTTTTACACGCGGCATTGCATCGCGCCGCGTATACATAAAACTCTGTCTGCATTTGTGATCAGAGAAATGACAAACAACAAGTGCTACTCTACTGCCCAAAACTCACGTTTGCATCATCAGTGGCAAATCATTTAAATGAAAACGTACTTACGTGAGTCAGAACTGCCGGCATTTTAGTCTAACGTTACTCTCCCAGGATCAGTAAACAGTCCTCCATAAAATGTGCTGCACACATCTGGATATTTGAGTTAAACTGTTCTGGAACAGTGTTGTAAATACAACTGATTTGTAGTCGTGTCCTCTTTTGGAAGACCAAACAAAGTAGTTTTGCTTTCACAATGAAAAACACAGTGGCCTAGCGTGAGGGGAAGCCCCGGCTTAGCGTGTGCTGAGGTCGGGATAGAGTGAGCTGAGGCCAGGCTAGAGTGAGCTGAGGTGGCGGGGTCGAGAACGGCGCGGATCCGACGAATTAGCGGCAACCACATGTGACGACCCCGGGCTGGACTCCGCTTTGTCCACGGGGAAAGTTGATGTATTCCCTCAGTGACCAGCACGGATCAACTCTAGGCATGACGAAGCGGATATCGTCCTCTTTTGGAAGACCAAACAAAGTAGTTTCGCTTTCACAATGAAGCACACAGCGTCTTCACGACATGGCTGCAGCGTCAACAATACTACAGCGAGAATAAAAGTTACGCCTTTTTTCTTTGCATGAACATTTGGGCGGCGTTATGCAAATCTTCCCACATTGTGAGGTAGATATGTGGGGGCGTGTTAGAACGAGCCGTTTTAGGTAGGCGTGGCTGACTCTGAACTTTTATAAAGAATATCTCTTTGGATTTGAGACTTTAGTCTTTTCAACTTTACAGATTTTCTTTATGCACCAAGAACTTGTAACACTCCAAAGAGAAAGGAAAAATTTAAATCGCATCATATGACCCCTTTAAAATATTGCTTTGTGGTATTCATTGTTTTAAAGAAGATTTTGTGATCGTTGTCAGTTACTGCACATATAAAACTAACATGTTCATGAATTAATTGCTTTAATGCACTAAATGTAATCATTAGAAAGGTAAACTATATTAAGTTATTATGTGCTCTAGTCTAGTTATTTACCTGTAGTTGTTAATGGAGATGGGTGTCATCAAATGTCTGTGTTTGTGGTTTATTTTTTCATTCTTACTGTTATATTTGGAAGAATTTACATTACACTATTTTCTAGATTTCTAGATAGATGTCTTCTGGAATGTTAATAGAGGGGACAGAATGCAAAAAATATGGATAGATGTAAATAGAAAGACAGACAAAACAAATTTATAGAACATGTGAATTAGCACATACTGTTACGGAGCTGACAAGACGTGAGACGTGCGGATCCATTCGCAAAGCTTTATTGTGGAGAAGACAGAGACGTGGTCATAAAGCAGGCAGGGTCAAACAGAGGCAGACAGGTATATGGCGGGCAAGACACAAGAATAGTCCTAGGGCTAGCGTGGGTCGACGATTGGCAGACAGAGTCACAGGGACAAGGCTAAAGGGAGAAATCCAGGAAAACAGGTGAAGATCAAAACCGGAGAAAACGGCTAAGGCTAAGGCTAAGGCAGGGAAACAAATGAGGGCTCTGTAGTGTAGCTATCTGAGATAAGCGCTAAACAATACTCGGCAGAGGGAAGGGATCAGAGTGAGTGTTAAATAGTGAGGGAGTGATATGAAACAGGAAGTTTCAGTTACTTTAGAAACTTTAAACTTAAGCACTTTGCTTCAGTTACTTTAGAAACAACGACTCCAATACAGCTCTGCCACCACACTACGTCGGGTTAATTCAGTTCCGTTAGAATTTTAAACAGAATTGTACCGAATAGGCTTAATAACTCCTCCTGCTAATACTGAATAAACTTATCTTCTATCCTTACAATTTCTTTTCTAGATTTTTTTAAACGAAGGGGTTTCCCTGACCAATCCAGCAAAAATAAGAATAAACCGCTTTTCTTACCTTTTTGTCCTGCTTTTTGGAAACTCCTGCGCTGGGTGGCTTGCCAATGTAAGAAAAAGTGAAGACGTCGAAGATCTTGATGAAGAATAACTTTTATTACAGAATAGTAGTGACAAAGTACATGTAGCACCTTGGGTTCAACGGAGTCAGACTGAACCCCGAGCCTCCTATGCTCAAACATTTTATACTCTATTACGTTCATCTTTCTGCAAGACATGTAAATGATGTTTCCTCTTAAATGTAAATTGCGGATAACAATGAAAGTGATAGCCTTCCGTTCCCACATCTTTGGAAGTCTTTCAGGTGGAAACAACCAAATGTTAAGGTGATTGGATTATCTAGAATCCCTAGCAATTATATTAAAATACCCTTTTGGTCAGCAGATGGTTCTTGATGGCCTAATGCCGCTCCCACGCTATAGGTAACGAAGTAACATTCAAGAGATACTATTTACATAAAGAATTATCTCTATGATAATTAAGCTGTTTGTAGAGAAAGGAGAATAGTTTAATTGTAGTGGAGTTTGGTCGAGGCAGACTATAATTTCTTACATGGTGGAGCAGGACCTGCAAGGAAAGGTGACGGCGGCATTTGTGAAAAAAGGGAAAACCTAAAACAAAAATATAAAGTAAGATCATTCTGTTTTTTTCTAATACAGAAATCAAATGACATTGTGCTGTTAAAATGACTGCTTTTGTGTTGTGTTTGTGCATTTTTGTATGATCTGAATGTATGCAGACTGGTGTGAGCAGTGAGGATGGAGAAGTCCACAGCAGCATCCTGGAAATGGTCCAGTGCCACGGATGAGACGCTCCATCACTCCACCTCTTACTGCCTCATCTGGACCAGATGTTGCTGTGGTCTCTTCATCCTCAGTGACCCCAGAGCCAGCGAGAGCATCTAGAGAAAGACCAAAAGACACTGAGGATGTGAGTTTGGTCAAGTTTGTCCTGCTGGTTTCTGTTCATACAACATCAGTCAATGGAGCCCGAGTTTCAGAAGCTTCAAAAGCATCATCAAATAATGTCATAAAGCTTCTGAAAGTCAGGCTCCATCGACTGATATTGTATGAACAGAAACCAGCAGGACAAACTTGACCAAAATCACCTTTTGTGTTCAGAAAAAGAAAAAAAATACCCCAAGGATTGAACAGTGTGGAGGCAAGTAAATAATGACTGAATTTATATGTTTGGATGAACTAACCCTTTAAACCCCCCCAAAAAGAAAAGGTAGTACCTTGAAGAAATAAACTTTAAGAAATAAGCAGCTTTATTGACCGTTTGTACCGAAGACACAAAAAAGGATTTACAAAAATCACATTTACTATCAATTTATTCGTTTGTCAGGCACTTTTATCCGAAGTGACTTACAGTGGTCTTATTACAGGGACCCCAATCCCCCAGCAGCCACCTGGAGTAAAGAGCCTTGCTGAAGGACACAGCGGTGGTGACGACTGCAGAGATCGAACCAGTAACCTTCTGCTGACCAGTGCAGTGTTTTAGCCCACTACACCACAAAAGTAATGACGCTATGACAAAAATAAATAAATAAATGTAGTCGTGCTCATGGAGAGCAGGCACATGAATGTTTGGAGCAGACACAGCAGCAGCCAGATTGTCCCGCATGTGTTCACCTGCTCTTGCTTCAAGATTGTGTGGTACAGGGGGCCTCATCCTCTCTGTGCACTCAGGCAATGATAGCCTCGATGTCCCTTTCTCTTCCATGATCAGATTCAGTCTGACTGCAGCAGTGAGGGTCGTGATGGAGGGCAGAGACAGGTGAAGGTGGACACAGTGGTAAGCTGCTTCATCAGAATAAAGCTGCAGAACTGTCTCAGCTGTGTTAAGATGCAGTAGATGTGGGTTCACCGTCTGTAAAAACATGATTGTTAGAACAATATGTTTGAATAAAGCTTTGTTTCATGTGTCGATGATATTTATTTATTGTCATGGTTACCTTTATTTATTTTTACTCATTTATTCATGCTTCCTGTTTTCAGTAAATAAAATATAATTGTTTCATTAACTTGTGCATTCATTACTTG